>NW_024040928.1:33135805-33266963 GCF_014851395.1 Micropterus salmoides
GTATTAGTAGAAGCAGTAGTAGTAGTTGTAGTAGCAGAGTCGTATTTTTTCTTTTAATCTGTAGTAAGACTTGTGTATTTTTAAATTTAATCTGTAGTAAGAGTTGTGTATTTTTAATATTATTTTGTAGTAAGGTCGTATTTTTAATATTATTTTAGAGTAATGGCACATTAATTTATTATTTATTACTTTTGCAGCTTTCGGCCACCGTAGTATTTGAACAACAGGAGGCGCTGGAGAATCGGGCCTGTGAATGACGTCATCCGTGGGTGTCAGGTGACAAAACAGGAAGAGAGAGACGTACTACGTAGTAGTAGTAGTAGTTGTAGTAGTATTAGTAGAAGCAGTAGTAGTAGTTGTAGTAGCAGTAGTAGTAGTAGTAGTAGTAGTTGTAGTAGCAGTAGTACTATTAGTAGAAGCAGTAGTAGTAGTAGTAGAAGCAGTAGTAGTAGTAGTAGTAGTAGTTGTAGTAGTATTAGTAGAAGCAGTAGTAGTAGTAGTAGAAGCAGTAGTAGTAGTAGTAGTAGTAGTTGTAGTAGTATTAGTAGAAGCAGTAGTAGTAGTTGTAGTAGCAGTAGTAGTAGTAGTAGTAGTAGTTGTAGTAGCAGTAGTAGTATTAGTAGAAGCAGTAGTAGTAGTAGTAGAAGCAGTAGTAGTAGTAGTAGTAGTAGTTGTAGTAGTATTAGTAGAAGCAGTAGTAGTAGTAGTAGAAGCAGTAGTAGTAGTAGTAGTAGTAGTTGTAGTAGTATTAGTAGAAGCAGTAGTAGTAGTTGTAGTAGCAGTAGTAGTAGTAGTAGAAGCAGTAGTAGTAGTAGTAGTAGTAGTAGTTGTAGTAGTATTAGTAGAAGCAGTAGTAGTAGTTGTAGTAGCAGTAGTAGTAGTAGTAGTAGTAGAAGCAGTAGTAGCAGTAGTAGTAGTAGTAGTAGAAGCAGTAGTAGTAGTAGTTGTAGTAGTTGTAGTAGCAGTAGTAGTATTAGTAGAAGCAGTAGTAGTAGTTGTAGTAGCAGTAGTAGTAGTAGTAGTTGTAGTAGCAGTAGTAGTAGTAGTAGAAACAGTAGTAGTAGTAGTAGCAGTAGTAGTAGTAGTAGAAGCAGTAGTAGTAGTAGCAGTAGTAGTAGAAGTAGTAGTAGTAGTTGTAGTAGTATTAGTAGAAGCAGTAGTAGTAGTAGTAGAAGCAGTAGTAGTAGTAGTAGTAGTAGTAGTTGTAGTAGCAGTAGTAGTAGTAGTAGAAGCAGTAGTAGTAGTAGCAGTAGTAGTAGTAGTAGAAGTAGTAGTAGTAGTTGTAGTAGTATTAGTAGAAGCAGTAGTAGTAGTAGTAGAAGCAGTAGTAGTAGTAGTAGTAGTAGTTGTAGTAGTATTAGTAGAAGCAGTAGTAGTAGTTGTAGTAGTAGTAGTAGTAGTAGTAGTAGTTGTAGTAGCAGTAGTAGTATTAGTAGAAGCAGTAGTAGTAGTAGTAGAAGCAGTAGTAGTAGTAGTAGTAGTAGTTGTAGTAGTATTAGTAGAAGCAGTAGTAGTAGTAGTAGAAGCAGTAGTAGTAGTAGTAGTAGTAGTTGTAGTAGTTAGTAGAAGCAGTAGTAGTAGTTGTAGTAGCAGTAGTAGTAGTAGTAGAAGCAGTAGTAGTAGTAGTAGTAGTAGTAGTTGTAGTAGTATTAGTAGAAGCAGTAGTAGTAGTTGTAGTAGCAGTAGTAGTAGTAGTAGTAGTAGAAGCAGTAGTAGCAGTAGTAGTAGTAGTAGTAGAAGCAGTAGTAGTAGTAGTTGTAGTAGTTGTAGTAGCAGTAGTAGTATTAGTAGAAGCAGTAGTAGTAGTTGTAGTAGCAGTAGTAGTAGTAGTAGTTGTAGTAGCAGTAGTAGTAGTAGTAGAAACAGTAGTAGTAGTAGTAGTAGTAGTTGTAGTAGCAGTAGTAGTAGTAGTAGAAGCAGTAGTAGTAGTAGCAGTAGTAGTAGAAGTAGTAGTAGTAGTTGTAGTAGTATTAGTAGAAGCAGTAGTAGTAGTAGTAGAAGCAGTAGTAGTAGTAGTAGTAGTAGTAGTTGTAGTAGCAGTAGTAGTAGTAGTAGAAGCAGTAGTAGTAGTAGCAGTAGTAGTAGTAGTAGAAGTAGTAGTAGTAGTTGTAGTAGTATTAGTAGAAGCAGTAGTAGTAGTAGTAGAAGCAGTAGTAGTAGTAGTAGTAATAGTAGTTGTAGTAGCAGTAGTAGTATTAGTAGAAGCAGTAGTAGTAGTTGTAGTAGCAGAGTCGTATTTTTTCTTTTAATCTGTAGTAAGACTTGTGTATTTTTAAATTTAATCTGTAGTAAGAGTTGTGTATTTTTAATATTATTTTGTAGTAAGGTCGTATTTTTAATATTATTTTAGAGTAATGGCACATTAATTTATTATTTATTACTTTTGCAGCTTTCGGCCACCGTAGTATTTGAACAACAGGAGGCGCTGGAGAATCGGGCCTGTGAATGACGTCATCCGTGGGTGTCAGGTGACAAAACAGGAAGAGAGAGACGTGACTCCCGGACCTCCGGGACCCACAGCGGATTAAAAACGAGCCTACGGCCGAAGTTTAATTTGAAAGATTCCGCGCGAAGGAAGGTAAGATGATAAAAACAAGAGCTAAGAGGCTAACGGGCTGCTAACAGGCTAACAAGCTGCTGAATCTCTGTGTGTAAATAAACAGAGCAAGATGGAGGTCGGCAGGAAACATCACAGAGTTGAAAAATGAATGGAGTCTGGCGCAGAGAGTCTCGGGAACTCTGCTACAGTTACCCGAGGTCAGGTCAGATTTAATATTGTTTTAAACCGGGCTCATGAACAGAACGCTGCATATAAACAGTGTTAAAACTGACTAAAAATGAATGGAGTCTGGCGCAGAGAGTCTCGGGAACTCTGCTACAGTTACCCGAGGTCAGGTCAGATTTAATATTGTTTTAAACCGGGCTCATGAACAGAACGCTGCATATAAACAGTGTTAAAACTGACTAAAAATGAATGGAGTCTGGCGCAGAGAGTCTCGGGAACTCTGCTACAGTTACCCGAGGTCAGGTCAGATTTAATATTGTTTTAAACCGGGCTCATGAACAGAACGCTGCATATAAACAGTGTTAAAACTGACTAAAAATGAATGGAGTCTGGCGCAGAGAGTCTCGGGAACTCTGCTACAGTTACCCGAGGTCAGGTCAGATTTAATATTGTTTTAAACCGGGCTCATGAACAGAACGCTGCATATAAACAGTGTTAAAACTGACTAAAAATGAATGGAGTCTGGCGCAGAGAGTCTCGGGAACTCTGCTACAGTTACCCGAGGTCAGGTCAGATTTAATATTGTTTTAAACCGGGCTCATGAACAGAACGCTGCATATAAACAGTGTTAAAACTGACTAAAAATGAATGGAGTCTGGCAGGAACAGGCAGGAACTTTAAATGTGCAGGCTTGATATAAAATCCGGTTTGAATGTAATGTTAATGGTGAGTATGGATTTAAATGTCCTGAAATTTAGCTGGAAACTGGCACAGGCTAAAGGCGGCAGTACTGATTGATTATTCATTGATTGATTATTAGCTTTTAGTATTATCAGTATGGAGGATGCTGAACGTTCTCAGAGGATGGGCTGACATATTGATTACTGACTTTTCATTTCTTCTAGTATTGATACGTCATAAAAACTACTGGTGATATGTTAATATCTTGAACATGATTATTGATTGTTTCTCCCCTCAGTATGGAGGATGTATTGACAACATGATTATTGATTGATTGTTTCTCCCAAACATATTGAGGATGTATTGACAACATGATTATTGATTGATTGTTTCTCCCAAACATATTGAGGATGTATTGACAACATGATTATTGATTGATTGTTTCTCCCAAACATATTGAGGATGTATTGACAACATGATTATTGATTGTTTCTCCCCTCAGTATGGAGGATGTATTGACAGCATGATTATTGATTGTTTCTCCCCTCAGTATGGAGGATGTATTGACAGCATGATTATTGATTGTTTCTCCCCACAGTATGGAGGATGATGAACTTCCGTCAGCGGATGGGATGGGTGGGCGTGGCTCTCTACCTGCTGCTCAGCGTCATGGCGGTGTATTACGTCTTTGAGGTCCACAGCTTCAGTTTGGAGCTTGTGCAGAGAGGTGGGGCCGGCCCGTCAGCCCCGCCACTCGCCATCAGCTGGTCTCAGAGCCTTAGTGCTTACCTGCCGCCACTTCCTGTCTGGATGTGGGCGTCAGTCTTCCTGCTGCCATACCTGCAGCTCTTTCTCTTCCTGTTCTCCTGTACGAGAGCCGACCCTCGAGCTGTCGGTTACTGCGTCCTTCCTGTCTGCCTCGCCCTCCTCTGCAGCCGCCGCCACGCTGCCCGCAAACCGGCCAATCAGAGAGGCCAGCCACTCATTGACACGTAGGGGCTCGGGCCGTGGCAGGAGGACGAACTGAACTGTGTGTTGATGTTTGTGATGTCACTTCCTGTGTGCCTTCAAACAGTTTAACAAACAATTATTTTTGATTAAACCCTCTGTGCTGTCTGTCAGGACCTGTATTGTGCCCTGAGTACGACTGTCAGGATCAATACATCTGCCCTCAGCGTCGACTGTCAGGATCAACAGTTCTTTATTCTGCAGCTGTCAATCATTCTCCTGTTGTTATTGTGACACCACAGGCTATCCTGTGCTGTGTTTGGCTAGAGCATGTTTACTCTACCTGCTGTTTAACTCATAGTTAGGTTAGTTAATTGTTAACCTTAATATAGAGAACGTGACGGTTAATCAAAATACTTTGCTGTATTTAATAAGATGAGTCACATGACACATGCTGGTTACTATGATAACTTTATTAGAACTTAAATAAAATGAAAACCAAAACACGTTTATTTACTTTAAGGTGTTAAACCTGTTTCAGCTGCTGACTTGTTTCTCCTTTCAGGTGAACAGGGCCCTGTTTCTGAAGCAGGATTAGAGAATATTCTGTGTGTTCAGCCTGAGATGAAACTCTGAGATCAGATAAAGCAAACTTCCTCCTGAGCAGGTTGGACAGCCTTCAGTTTCTCTGACTCCTCCTGTGGAGCCTGAGGCGGCTACCTGACACACCGTTGAATTTCCTCATTCAGGCTGCCGATATCAAAGCACATATCTGAACGCACGTACGTCTTTAGAAACATAAACATCCCGGTTAGATAGCCTGTTAGTTTTTTACCCAAACATGATCTTGAACATGTCGCTTTATGATCATTTTGTCCTCAATGTGTGGACAGAGAGTTATCTCTGGACATCAGCTCAGAATCAAAGCTACAGGCTGCACTGTGCTTCTTTATAACACAGAGACTGAGGACATTGTCAGGTTCAGCTGAGACACTGAGCTACATTACTGCAGTGATTAATCTATATAAAACTGATCAGTGAACAGTAACTTGTCATAGTGTAGTCGCACTGATGGAACATTCCTATTGTAGTTATCAGCTGGATGTAACGTGAATGTCTCTGAGTGAGGTGCAGCTGAAACCCTGAAATGTAGTTTAAAGTGAGCTTTTCATTAAATATGAAATGAGCCAGATTTTATTCATGTAAAACAGACACTAAAACTTTACAGTCAGTTTAGTCACCTTTTCCACTGCAAACAACAGGCTGAGCTGCTGGGTTGGCCTGACCTTACACTCACAGGTCCATCAGTAAACTGATCTGTACTTTCATCATCAGGCAGCAGATTGCCAGCAGCACTTAGTCCTGTCGGCTTACAGCTGAACAAACAGGCCTATTAAAGTGACTGACGGGCTGGAGGAGAGCTGATGAGGCTTTCTTTCAGCCCCACACCTCAGGATCAACACACTCGGAGCTGACTGGACTGGTTCTGATCAGCTGCTCTGGAGATTCAGGCTCAGTCAGCTCAAGCTCAGGGTTTGTTCACCTGCTTTCTGAAACAGGGCCAGGTCAGTACCCTTAAGCAGGACCACTGTGCTACTGCAGGACCACTGCGCTACTGTCGTACTACTGTGATACTGCTGGACCACTGTGCTACTGCAGTACTACTGTGATACTGCAGGACCACTGTGACACTGCAGGACCACTGCGCTACTGTAGTACTACTGTGATATTGCTGGACCACTGTGCTACTGCAGTACTACTGTGATATTGCTGGACCACTGTGCTACTGCAGTACTACTGTGATACTGCTGGACCACTGCGACACTGCAGGACCACTGCGCTACTGCAGTACTACTGTGATACTGCTGGACCACTGTGCTACTGCAGTACTACTGTGATACTGCTGGACCACTGCGATACTGCACTACTACTGTGATACTGCAGGACCACTGCGCTACTGCAGTACTACTGCGATACTGCAGGACCACGGCAGGACCACTGCGATACTGGAGTATCACAGCTGGGTCAGCTGGGCCCTGGTCCAGGTGTTCCAGCAGCTGTAGAGATTTGTGGTGGACTGTGGTGGCAGCCTTCGATTATTTATTGATGTTCTGAACTTTAGTGAACAAACAGACCGAAGTCGTGAATCCATTTATTAGATTAACATCATCAGAGTAGAACCAGGTGTGACCCTGAACCTGAGTCACAGTCCAATCAGCTGCAGCGTCCAATCAATACATGATTTCCAGTAAGGAGGCGTGTCCTCGCTCCTGTGGTAGTTTGAGCATTGGACCACAAGGTGGCGAACCAGAACCACTTCTGGTTCAGGTGAGGAGACCTCAGAGAGTCTGATGACACACCTGCAGCTGCTTTATGTGTCCTGGTGTCTACTGATCATGTGACTGATCACCTGACCTCATCTCAAGCTTCAGCAGGTGCTGAGGTCCTGCTCAGGTGTGTCCTCAGGTGTTCTGGGTTCTGGATCTTTTAACTGGCGGTTGTAGTTCAGAGTTTTGAGGATCATCTGGCTCATCGTCTTCTTCACCGTCGTCATCCTCACCTGCAGCATGTAAAACACAGATGGGTCAGACTGACCCGCCACATTCACAAATGTGTACCGGGAGAGTTTCAGGTCGCATCTCTAACCTCCTGTGGCGCTCATGACTCACTTCTGCAGTCAGACTCATCACTCATTTCTACAGTCAAGACTCACTACGACAGTCAGACTCACTACGACAGTCAAGACTCACTACGACAGTAAGACTCACTTCTACAGTCATGACTCACTACGACAGTAAGACTCACTTCTACAGTCATGACTCACTACGACAGTCAAGACTCACTACGACAGTCAAGACTCACTACGACAGTCAAGACTCACTACGATAGTCAGCCTCATGACTCACTACGACAGTCAAGACTCACTTCGACAGTCAGCCTCATGACTCACTTCAACAGTCAGCCTCATGACTCACTACGACAGTCAAGACTCACTTCGACAGTCAGCCTCATGACTCACTACGACAGTCATGACTCACTTCGACAGTCAGACTCACTACGACAGTCATGACTCACTTCGACAGTCAGACTCACTACGACAGTCAGCCTCATGACTCACTACGACAGTCAGACTCACTACGACAGTCAGCCTCATGACTCACTACGACAGTCAGCCTCATGACTCACTACGACAGTCAGACTCACTACGACAGTCAGACTCATGACTCACTACGACAGTCAGACTCATGACTCACTACGACAGTCAGCCTCACTACGACAGTCAGCCTCACTACGACAGTCAGCCTCATGACTCACTACGACAGTCATGACTCACTTCGACAGTCATGACTCACTTCGACAGTCATGACTCACTTCGACAGTCAGCCTCATGACTCACTACGACAGTAAGACTCACTACGACAGTAAGACTCACTACGACAGTCAAGACTCACTTCGACAGTCAGCCTCATGACTCACTACGACAGTCAGACTCACTACGACAGTCAGCCTCATGACTCACTACGACAGTCATGACTCACTTCGACAGTCAGACTCACTACGACAGTCATGACTCACTTCGACAGTCAGCCTCATGACTCACTTCGACAGTAAGACTCACTACGACAGTAAGACTCACTACGACAGTCAGCCTCATGACTCACTACGACAGTAAGACTCACTTCGACAGTCAAGACTCACTACGACAGTCAAGACTCACTTCGACAGTCAGCCTCATGACTCACTACGACAGTAAGACTCACTACGACAGTCAAGACTCACTACGACAGTCAAGACTCACTTCGACAGTCAGCCTCATGACTCACTTCGACAGTCAGCCTCATGACTCACTTCGACAGTCAGCCTCATGACTCACTACGACAGTCATGACTCACTACGACAGTCAAGACTCACTACGACAGTCATCCTTACTTCTACATTCAGACTCACTACGACAGTCATGACTCACTTCGACAGTCATGCCTCGCTACGACAGTCAGATTCACTTCGACAGTCAGCCTCACTACGACAGTCAGCCTCACTACGACAGTCAAGACTCACTACGACAGTCATCCTTACTTCTACATTCAGACTCACTACGACAGTCATGACTCACTTCGACAGTCATGACTCACTTCGACAGTCATGACTCACTTCGACAGTCAGCCTCATGACTCACTTCGACAGTCAGACTCACTACGACAGTCATGCCTCACTACGACAGTCATGCCTCACTTCGACAGTCATGACTCACTTCGACAGTCAGCCTCATGACTCACTTCGACAGTCAGACTCACTTCGACAGTCAGACTCACTACGACAGTCATGCCTCACTACGACAGTCATGCCTCACTACGACAGTCAGACTCACTTCGACAGTCATGCCTCACTACGACAGTCATGACTCACTACGACAGTCATGACTCACTACGACAGTCAGCCTCATGACTCACTTCGACAGTCAGCCTCATGACTCACTTCGACAGTCAGACTCACTACGACAGTCATGCCTCACTACGACAGTCATGCCTCACTACGACAGTCATGCCTCACTTCGACAGTCAGACTCACTTCGACAGTCAGACTCACTTCGACAGTCATGACTCACTACGACAGTCATGACTCACTACGACAGTCATGACTCACTACGACAGTCATGACTCACTTCTACAGTCAGACTCACTACGACAGTCAGCCTTACTTCTACAGTCAGACTCACTACGACAGTCATGCCTCACTACGACAGTCATGCCTCACTACGGCAGTCAGCCTCACTTCGACAGTCAGACTCACTACGACAGTCAGACTCACTACGACAGTCAGACTCATGACTCACTACGACAGTCAGACTCACTACGACAGTCAGCCTTACTTCTACAGTCAGACTCACTACGACAGTCATGCCTCACTACGACAGTCAGCCTCACTACGACAGTCAGACTCACTACGACAGTCAGACTCACTACGACAGTCAGACTCATGACTCACTTCTACAGTCAGACTCACTACGACAGTCAGCCTTACTTCTACAGTCAGACTCACTACGACAGTCATGCCTCACTACGACAGTCAGCCTCATTTCGACAGTCAGACTCACTACGACAGTCAGACTCATGACTCACTTCGACAGTCAGACTCATGACTCACTACGACAGTCAGACTCACTTCGACAGTCAGACTCATGACTCACTACGACAGTCATGACTCACTTCGACAGTCAGACTCACTTCGACAGTCAGACTCACTTCGACAGTCAGCCTCATGACTCACTACGACAGTCATGACTCACTAAGACAGTCAGACTCACTTCGACAGTAAGACTCACTACGACAGTAAGACTCACTACGACAGTCAAGACTCACTACGACAGTCAAGACTCACTTCGACAGTCAGCCTCATGACTCACTACGACAGTAAGACTCACTACGACAGTCAAGACTCACTTCGACAGTCAGCCTCATGACTCACTACGACAGTCATGACTCACTACGACAGTCATGACTCACTACGACAGTCATGACTCACTACGACAGTCATGACTCACTTCTACAGTCAGACTCACTACGACAGTCAGCCTTACTTCTACAGTCAGACTCACTACGACAGTCATGCCTCACTACGACAGTCATGCCTCACTACGACAGTCAGACTCACTACGACAGTCAGACTCACTACGACAGTCAGACTCACTACGACAGTCAGACTCACTACGACAGTCAGACTCATGACTCACTACGACAGTCAGCCTTACTTCTACAGTCAGACTCACTACGACAGTCATGCCTCACTACGACAGTCAGCCTCACTACGACAGTCAGCCTCACTTCGACAGTCAGACTCACTACGACAGTCAGACTCACTACGACAGTCAGACTCATGACTCACTTCTACAGTCAGACTCACTACGACAGTCAGCCTTACTTCTACAGTCAGACTCACTACGACAGTCATGCCTCACTACGACAGTCAGCCTCATTTCGACAGTCAGCCTCATTACGACAGTCAGACTCATGACTCACTTCGACAGTCAGACTCATGACTCACTTCGACAGTCAGACTCATGACTCACTTCGACAGTCAGACTCATGACTCACTTCGACATTCAGACTCATGACTCACTTCGACAGTCAGACTCACTTCGACAGTCATGACTCACTTCGACAGTCATGACTCACTTCGACAGTCAGACTCACTTCGACAGTCAGACTCACTTCGACAGTCAGACTCATGACTCACTTCGACAGTCAGACTCATGACTCACTTCGACAGTCAGACTCATGACTCACTTCGACAGTCAGACTCACTTCGACAGTCAGCCTCATGACTCACTTCGACAGTCAGCCTCATGACTCACTTCGACAGTCAGACTCACTTCGACAGTCAGACTCACTTCGACAGTCAGCCTCATGACTCACTACGACAGTCATGACTCACTAAGACAGTCAGACTCACTTCGACAGTCAGACTCATGACTCACTTCGACAGTAATGCCTCACTTCGACAGTAATGCCTCACTACGACAGTCATGCCTCACTTCGACAGTCATGACTCACTTCGACAGTAAGACTCACTACGACAGTAAGACTCACTACGACAGTCAAGACTCACTACGACAGTCAAGACTCACTTCGACAGTCAGCCTCATGACTCACTTCAACAGTAAGACTCACTTCGACAGTCAGACTCATGACTCACTTCGACAGTAATGCCTCACTACGACAGTCATGCCTCACTTCGACAGTCATGACTCACTTCGACAGTAAGACTCACTACGACAGTAAGACTCACTACGACAGTCAAGACTCACTACGACAGTCAAAACTCACTTCGACAGTCAGCCTCATGACTCACTTCAACAGTAAGACTCACTACGACAGTCAAGACTCACTACGACAGTCAAGACTCACTACGACAGTCAAGACTCACTTCGACAGTCAAGACTCACTTCGACAGTCAGCCTCATGACTCACTTCGACAGTAAGACTCACTTCGACAGTCAAGACTCACTACGACAGTCAAGACTCACTTCGACAGTCAGCCTCATGACTCACTACGACAGTCAAGACTCACTTCGACAGTCAGCCTCATGACTCACTACGACAGTCAAGACTCACTTCGACAGTCAGCCTCATGACTCACTTCAACAGTCAAGACTCACTTCTACAGTCAGCCTCATGACTCACTACGACAGTAAGACTCACTACGACAGTCAAGACTCACTACGACAGTCAAGACTCACTTCGACAGTCAGCCTCATGACTCACTTCAACAGTCAGCCTCATGACTCACTACGACAGTCATGACTCACTACGACAGTCAAGACTCACTACGACAGTCATCCTTACTTCTACATTCAGACTCACTACGACAGTCATGACTCACTTCGACAGTCATGCCTCGCTACGACAGTCAGATTCACTTCGACAGTCAGCCTCACTTCTACAGTCAAGACTCACTACGACAGTCAGCCTTACTTCTACAGTCAGACTCACTACGACAGTCATGCCTCACTACGACAGTCATGCCTCACTACGACAGTCATGCCTCACTACAACAGTCAAGACTCACTTCGACAGTCAAGACTCACTTCGACAGTCAAGACTCACTTCGACAGTCATGACTCACTTCGACAGTCAGCCTCATGACTCACTACGACAGTCAAGACTCACTACGACAGTAAGACTCACTTCTACAGTCATGACTCACTACGACAGTCAAGACTCACTACGACAGTCAAGACTCACTTCGACAGTCAGCCTCATGACTCACTTCGACAGTCAAGACTCACTTCGACAGTCATGACTCACTTCGACAGTCAGCCTCATGACTCACTACGACAGTCAAGACTCACTACGACAGTAAGACTCACTTCTACAGTCATGACTCACTACGACAGTCAAGACTCACTACGACAGTCAAGACTCACTTCGACAGTCAGCCTCATGACTCACTTTGACAGTCAAGACTCACTTCGACAGTCATGACTCACTTCGACAGTCAGCCTCATGACTCACTACGACAGTCAAGACTCACTACGACAGTAAGACTCACTTCTACAGTCATGACTCACTACGACAGTCAAGACTCACTACGACAGTCAAGACTCACTTCGACAGTCAGCCTCATGACTCACTTCGACAGTCAAGACTCACTTCGACAGTCATGACTCACTTCGACAGTCAGCCTCATGACTCACTACGACAGTCAAGACTCACTACGACAGTAAGACTCACTACGACAGTCATGACTCACTACGACAGTCAAGACTCACTACGACAGTCAAGACTCACTTCGACAGTCAGCCTCATGACTCACTTCAACAGTCAAGACTCACTTCTACAGTCAGCCTCATGACTCACTTCGACAGTCATGACTCACTACGACAGTCATGACTCACTTCGACAGTCAGACTCATGACTCACTTCGACAGTCAGACTCACTTCGACAGTAAGACTCACTTCGACAGTCAAGACTCACTACGACAGTCAAGACTCACTACGACAGTCAAGACTCACTTCGACAGTCAGCCTCATGACTCACTTCGACAGTCAAGACTCACTACGACAGTCAAGACTCACTTCGACAGCCTCATGACTCACTACGACAGTCAAGACTCACTTCGACAGTCAGCCTCATGACTCACTACGACAGTCAAGACTCACTTCGACAGTCAGCCTCATGACTCACTACGACAGTCAAGACTCACTTCGACAGTCAGCCTCATGACTCACTACGACAGTCAAGACTCACTTCTACAGTCAGCCTCATGACTCACTACGACAGTCAGATTCACTTCGACAGTCAGCCTCACTTCTACAGTCAAGACTCACTACGACAGTCATCCTTACTTCTACATTCAGACTCACTACGACAGTCATGACTCACTTCGACAGTCATGCCTCGCTACGACAGTCAGATTCACTTCGACAGTCAGACTCATGACTCACTACGACAGTCAAGACTCACTACGACAGTAAGACTCACTTCGACAGTAAGACTCACTACGACAGTCAAGACTCACTACGACAGTCAAGACTCACTTCGACAGTCAGCCTCATGACTCACTTCGACAGTAAGACTCACTTCGACAGTCAAGACTCACTACGACAGTCAAGACTCACTTCGACAGCCTCATGACTCACTACGACAGTCAAGACTCACTTCTACAGTCAGCCTCATGACTCACTACGACAGTCAAGACTCACTTCGACAGTCAGACTCACTTCGACAGTCAGACTCACTTCGACAGTCAGACTCATGACTCACTTCGACAGTCAGACTCATGACTCACTTCGACAGTCAGACTCACTTCGACAGTCAGACTCACTACGACAGTCAGCCTCATGACTCACTTCGACAGTCAGCCTCATGACTCACTTCGACAGTCATGACTCACTTCGACAGTCAGCCTCATGACTCACTACGACAGTCATGACTCACTACGACAGTCATGACTCACTACGACAGTCATGACTCACTACGACAGTCATGACTCACTTCGACAGTCAGACTCACTACGACAGTCATGACTCACTTCGACAGTCAGCCTCATGACTCACTTCGACAGTCAGCCTCACTACGACAGTCATGACTCACTTCGACAGTCATGACTCACTTCGACAGTCATGACTCACTTCGACAGTCAGACTCATGATTCACTACGACAGTCATGACTCACTTCGACAAGTCAGACTCACTTCGACAGTCAGACTCATGACTCACTACGACAGTCATGACTCACTTCGACAGTCAGCCTCATGACTCACTTCGACAGTCAGCCTCATGACTCACTTCGACAGTCAGACTCATGACTCACTTCGACAGTCAGACTCATGACTCACTTCGACAGTCAGACTTTAAAAGGACATGTGACGCTGACTTCAGTATTGTGGAGCTTGATACTGCTATAAAGAAAATAAACACCAGGTCAGTTTTTCTGGACGGGTGTCCGAGAATTACTGTTTGAAGCGCTGAAAGAATGTTTAAATGAACAACAATGAAACAAGGTCTAATAACATTAATCCCAAAGACAAACAAAGACAAAACAACTATAGATCATTTAAGGCCGATTACTTAATGTTGATTACAAAATATTTACTCATGCTTTGCCTTCTAGGCTTAAAAGTGGTCTGGATAAAATTGGCAGTGAAACACAGTCAGGTTTTCTTCAGAATCGCTTAATAACACCCGGCTTACTTTAGATCTGTTGGACTATGTACACTTGGTGGAGGATGACGGTTTTATCTTATGACAGACTGGAACACCCCTTGATTTTACAGACACTACAATAGTTTGGGTTTGGTCAAACATTTACTGAGGTTATATCTGTGTTGTACAAGGGAATAACAAGTGCAGTCTTACTGCAGTCAGGAACTACAGGGAGATTTAAGGTTGAAAGGGGAACACGACAAGGAGACCCAGTTTTATTTTAGCGGCTGTTAGCAGTGTATGTTAAAAACTATAAAACCACTGAATGTTATGGGTAATCCCTTGATAATAACACAATTAGCAGATGACTCAATGCCTTAAAAGCTGTTTCTACTTTTCTGAAGCTTCAGGGTTGCACTTAAATTTAAAGAAGTGTGAGATTTTGACTGTTCACGACTGTGCACAACCTTTCATTCATAACATCCCACTCAAAACTATCAGTAAAGGCCATAGTGACAGGGGAAGCTGTCACTTTCAAGATGTTTTGTAAAAGAATCAAAGAGTCTTAAATAGCTGGTTACAAAGAAATATTTAAATTTTTGGAAGAATTATTTGTTAATGAAGATGGAAGCGATTTCTAGACTAGTTTACCTGCATCCTCTTTAGCCGTTCCAGACAGACGTATTAAGAAAATAAACCAAATGCATTATAATTTGATTAGAAAAGGTGACATGGTTAAAGGCGGCGGCGGCACGAGTTATTGGAGTTATTAAATTAAACGTTTGTAAAACAGGGACATGGGTTATGGGTTACTTTTCCAGCTTATCTTTTTCAAAGGGTAGGAGGAATTGGTTTTCTGTTAAAATGTGATCAGATCATCACATGCAGTGTTACTGTATCGGTACTGTACATCTTACACAAGAGGAAAACCCTATCCATACAGATTGGATGGAAAAAGGAGCGTGGGCGACATCTAACGCATGAGTCATGATGATTTACAACAAAATTTGATCTGGATAGCTCAATTAGACAATATTCCTTAGTAGTCGAGCTTTGATCCAGCAGACAAAATACTGTGCTGCGATGCCCACGTCTGCTGAACTTTTTTTGGGGATAGTAAATGTGATAACAAGTGTTTGAGGTCATTGATGACAAGACACTGTTTTCCTCTTCCTGTGAAAAGAAAGGGTTCAAACTAGATTTTTATGGTTTCCGTTGTTTCCTAAGATGAAAGAGGTTAATTTTAAAACAGTTAATGACGTTTACTCGTGTAATGAACTCTTAAGATTTAACTTGTACGTTTTGTCAGACTGACATCGAATCTCAGGAACATCTTTTCTACGGCTGTAATGTTGATGTGGGACAGAATATGTGATTGGTAGGTACAAAGAATGTAACACCTGAGTTTGATTACCGTAACGTGAAGTTTGGCTGTTTTATAGAAAACAAAGACATTGACTTCTTGTGTAATATCTTCATCATATGAAAATATTTTATATTTGTAAGTGTAGATTTCTTAAAGCTACACCAAGTTTTAATGCATTCATTAATGATCACTGATAATGCTGGTGAAGAATATCTTGAGATTTTCTGACTTACTTTCACTGCATTTTGAGTAAATCCCCTTCATTTATTCTTTTATTTTCTGTTTATTCTATTTATTTTGCTTAGTTGCCCTTGAATGTTACGTCTGTGTAACGTTACAGTGACGCCTGTTATATATATATAAAGTGGAGAAAGAAAGTTTAGAGACGCAGACTAAATTACCATGGCAACAGAGCCCGGCTTAACCGGAAGTTACTCCTGAAGTTACCCGGATGTAGCTTCGTGG
Source organism: Micropterus salmoides (assembly GCF_014851395.1). Lineage (NCBI taxonomy): Eukaryota > Metazoa > Chordata > Actinopteri > Centrarchiformes > Centrarchidae > Micropterus > Micropterus salmoides. The sequence goes on from NW_024040928.1 coordinate 33,152,137, forward strand.
TCTGAGGTTTGTTTATTTACGCTCTGCTGTGACACGTGACGTTCAATCGTCAGTAAGCTGCTAACAGCGGTTAGCATCAGGCTAGCATCAGGTTAGCATCAGGTTAGCATCAGGCTAGCATCAGATTAGCATCAGGCTAGCATCAGGCTAGCATCAGGTTAGCATCAGGTTAGCATCAGGCTAGCATCAGATTAGCATCAGGCTAGCATCAGGCTAGCATCAGGTTAGCATCAGGCTAGCATCAGGTACCTTCTGCGCAGTCTCCGCCTCTTTCCCGCTCCAGCAGCTCGCTGAGGAGCCGCGACGCGCGCGCGTTCAGCTCTCGGAGCCCGCGCATCACGGAGCTCAGACTCGGCTCCACGTGCACGAACACTTTCTGTCTGCTTCCGTCTCTCAGCTTCAGCTCCGCGCGCACCGCCGCCATCTTTACCGCTGTCGTCACCGCTCGGCCGTCTTCTTCTTCTTCTTCTTCTTCTTCTTCTTCTGGTGTTAAGGCAGATTGCAGCCGTGACTTTGTCACAGCGCCTCCTACCGTCTCGGAGTGTGTAGCGTGGCTGTATGTCGTCACAACCTGAATGCTATCACATATATCTTTGTCAGATATCGTGCTTGAGCCTGTAAATAAATAATAAATAACCCTCCTCTTCCTCCTTTACGTTCAGCCCAGTCCTTCATTCCAAACATGTGATCGGCTGTGGCCCGTTAAAAGCCCGAGAGATGAACACGCCTCTCGTCCTTCAGCATCAACAGAATATTTCTCACCCCACCTGCCGCTTCTTCATCGTGTCTTCTCTGGTTATGGCCTCAGCTTCTTTTTCAGGCGCTATATTTATGACATCGTCCGTCCTGCTGGATCTGTAGCTCTTTCGTCTGCTCCCCCGTCCCCTTTTCGACCCTGCGGTCTGAATAAACCTTGCTGGATTTCCAGCATTAGACCGTCTCTGCTAGATTTCATATTCTGAACCCTATAAAGAGCTGCTAGAGAATCAGTCTGCCTTCACTTCCTCAGCCCACTGCAGTCCTACTCACGTCTTTTCCCAACGCTGACGTTCATTGTTGGTCTATATCTTCCTGTTCCTGCCTCGTCCTCTTCATCTTTAGATCCGTCTGGACTCAGTAACTGTAATATTTGCTCCTTATGTCCTGACCTGCCAGACGTCCTTTCCCTTCTCTTCCCATTCGCTCTGTAGTTCCAATATGTTTAAGTCTGTCTCAGTTGTTGGAATTAACCAAATAGGGATTTTACTAAGAAGCAGGTATTATTTCATCTATACTCCTCTGATTTAGTCTTTGTTACCGAGTCAAAGCCGTCACCTTTAACAGAACTGTACTCCAGACTCTCTGCAGGGTTTCCATAACCACGTCCACGTCCACGCCTCCAGTCTTCTCAGGTCTGAGGACACTTCTCCTAACCTGGATCACCTTAGCTGCTGTTGGTCTCATCACACCTGCACAAGTCCTCCTTCAGTAAATGTGTGTTAGCTGTTGCTCCAGATACGCAGCATCCATCATCTGTAGCTGACCTCATTAGAGCCTGTAAATATACATCCGTCATGCTTTATTTGCTCCCCAGTCTTTCTGCTCTCAGTACATTTAGCACTTCCACCTTTTCGACGTGTGTTTCCCATGTTGCCTTTCGGTCTGGCCCTAACCCTTAATGCTGCATTCAGTCTTAAATGTGTAGCTTCAGATGCGCTGACAGTGACTCTGCTGAAACACAACATGTTTCTTCAGTTTTAACTCCCGCTTCTCTTGGAGATCTAGTTCAACATTTATAGAGCAACGTGTTGGAAACTGATGGCTCCCGATACTTGTACTGTCCTTTACCTCCCCTTCACTAGAGTTTGGCAGATTATTAGAAACCAGAGTGAGATCAGTCCCAGGACAGTGTGTCAGAACGCCTTGTGCCGTTATTTAAACAAACTAACATCCATCAGCTTATAGAAGTTGATCACTATTAAGTGCCCGTCCCCTGTAGAAATGTCAGTATTTCTGTTGTAACCCACCCTCCATCATTATTACTCTGATACCTCCTCTGCAGCTTCTGCCACTGTCTTCATCCTGTCACTTTTCCTTTACGTATAAAAGCTCCAGAGCTCCGATTTTCTACCATCTTAGGTCTCCTCCTCCTCCTCCTCCTCCTCCACACACTCGTGCCTGCCTGGTTGCTGCCTGGTTCCTGTTGTGTTGTGTCTACTGGTCCTGGCCCAGGTCTCTGGTAGGCCATATTCAGGTTTTCATGATGCTCTGTTGGTCTCTTCTACGCTCACCTCCACATTTACGTTGTAGTGCTGTGTTTCTCTGGCACGGTTGGGGAATACTCTCCCTAACTTTGAAGTTTATCCTATTTGGACGTGACGAGGCAAAGCCTTCAAAAGCCAGCAGTGCAGACCGAGTCTGATCTGACACCACTGTTATTAGTGTGGAGTCTCTGGCACTTTCCCACCTTTTCTCTCACACCTCCAAGCACGTTTCCATCTGAATCCCTCCTCTAGCTTTGCTGCTACATGCACGTTAATCTTTCCACCACCAAGGTTGCTCACTTTCTTCTGTTACTCTGTTTAATTTCCCGTATCTTTCTCATGGTCACCTGACCTGGATGAAGGTGACCTTTATCATTACGTTCCCCTCTTCCTGCTTGTCGTCCTCGGGCCTACTGCTCCCACGAGGTTTAGCTCTTTTTGTTGACTGGTCTTGGAGTGCTCTCTCCTCCGCTACTCGCCCCTCATCGTCACCATACAGCTCGATTGCAATCCGCCTTCGATCTCTCGCCAACCTCTCACTTCCGCTCCGACCAAAACCGCCAGCTCGTTTTCGACCTCCTGCGGGAGAAGAGTTAACGACAAAGTTAAAATGTGGGACTTTCTGGATGAAGGGTTTTCCTGAAATGGATCAAATGTTTCGTTTTCCAGGCCAGCGGAGAGACCAACACTCAAGCAAACCGAGAATAAACAAGGAACGAGAGAGAAAGGAAGTGCGAGGAACGCTGTGACCAGCTCCTCAGTTTATTTTTCTGTCTAAAAAACTTTTGGGCTGATGGCGGCTCGTCGTTCCAAACAGAACCTCAGCCAATGATGCACATTATTCACATTTAACTCGCAGCTGCCGCACGCGTCAGAGGTCACACGCCTCCGGAACAGCGAGGCTCAGGGTTCAGGGTCGCCGTGGGAATCAAACCCGGGTTTCTGAACTCAATGCTCTGTGAAGTCACACCAAGTCCACCACAGACCACCTTCTTTCTCCCGCCTGGGTGGGAACCACATCAGCTCCACACAGTTTTCCAACACAGTGAACGTTGTGGAGGATGACTTCACAGGGAGCCTTTAGGAACTCACCGCCTCCAACACTTTCACCGGGAACCTGAAACCTTCGCCAGTCTGTCTCAATAGTTCAGCCTCGTCTTCCTCTCACCTTCCCAGCTGATCTTCCAGGAGCTCACATTCATTTGAAGTCAGGTGCAGAAGATCTCTGGAGTCCGGTCACCGCCAGTCGGCTGATGTCAGCTGTTATTTCACAGTCTGAATGTTTGAAAGGAGTGAAAGTGTTTCTGCTGCAGCGGCGGCGAGCAGCGGGGAAGGAGGCTTGCTCAGTAGCAGTACCAAGTCAGTCCTTAAACGGTACATTTGCTGTGACGAAGTCAAGGAACAGGAACAGGAGGTCCGGTCGCTTTTCATCGTCCTTCTGTGAGCCCGACTGCGATCAGCTGACGCCACCTTCAGTCTGTCGGTGCAGAGACGAGTTCTCGCTTTGAAGGCGTGGCTCGGTGAGGTTTTGGCTTCCTATGGGGTCTCAGGTTCTGGGATGATGCCTTGCTTCACTGCCGTTGGTAGAGCTTCAGAAAACAAAGGTGTGAGTTCCTCGTTAGACCGTCTCGAGGCCTTCTTCTTCTTCTTCTTCTTCTTCTTCTGATTCCAGCATCACACTCTTTCCATCCATCCTCGAAGAAAACATCGTCGGCTGCAGAGTGTAAAATCTGATCAGGATCTGTGTACAGGGTCTTAATCTGCCCCCCGTCCTGCTGCTTTGGCCTCGTTACAGTGAAGACTGAAGGATCAGGTTTTATTTGTCTTCTTCTTCTTGGATTCTCCCTGTGATCCGTCAAACCGGACGCTTTGGTTTTCTGACGGTTGCTATAAGTTCCAATAACCTTTCTTCCTTTGACCATCTGGTCTGAACCGGCTGAAGGTCAGCCTCGCCTGTCGGCAGCCTGGGACACTTTGAACCAGTCGCTCATGAAAACGCTGCCGGAGAACGTGTCGGTTCCACCGTCTTCAGATGTCTGGACTGTAAATAACACCTCGTGGGCTGTGAGAGCTGACGTGTTGTACTGGATGTGGTCTCAGTGACCCCGCTAACAGGACCCACGTGGTCTCTGTAGTAGACTTTCTTCGCTCTGGCCCTCTATCGGCTTCACAGAAGTCCCGTTTGAAGCGGAGTTTCCAGACGGAATCACGGCGACATCTCCTGGCAAACTGGATGACGACCTGTCTCCCTTCTTCTGGTCTTCCGAGGCGGTGCACGGTATCGACCGCCGTGTTCGTTTCCCACAGCCTGGTTCAGCATGTTGGGTTAAAGGTCATTCGAGGGCCCAGCTTGTTCCTCACAGCCAAAACTCCACCGTACCATTTTAAATCGCTCGAAAGTTAACACAAAAGTTCAGGAGCTTACAAAGCGCAGCTTGCCCGGTCCGCCTTCTGGCCAGAACCCTGTCCTCCTCAAAGTCTGGATCCAGCACGTCGCAGCAGTTTCTGTTTCTGCAGCTGGACAGAGGAAACATTTACGAAGCTGACAGAGTTCCTGCTGAGTTTAGTTTAGTTTGTTGTCGTCCGAACACAAGAAGCTGGTTTGCTTTTGATGATCATAAAAAAAAAAAAAACTAATAAAGCCAGAGGTCCAGAGCAACGAGGGGTTAAGAGTCCAGCTCAGGGACACGTCACAGTGGGAATCAAACCCCGGTCTCTCACACCAGAGCCATGTGTCTCATCCACTGCACCATCGCCACCCCACAATAAATCCATCTAATAAATGGGCCAAATGTTTGTCTCTTACTTTTAGTCCAGGTCGGGCTGGTGGAGTCCCGGAGACCGCCGCGTTCAGAGCCTGCTCCTCTTTATGTAAAGAGGTTTAGAAGATGTCGTGGACTCTCCTGGTCCAGGTGTTCCGCAGATGTTCTGAACTTGTTGTCAGGGTAACCGTGTGGATCAGCTTTAGATGCTGCACTTCCTCATTTTTTCAGCGCTTTCAGCAGTACGAAGATGGCAAGACGGCGTTACTGTCCGTGATGCGTCGACACGTCAGCGTGACGCAGAGAAGCAGAGCTCCAACCGTCTGGATGAAATCTGGCGGTGATCAGCACGATGACCTGCTCGCTGTGGGTCTGCTGAAGGGTCTGTGTTGTTGTTGTTTGTTCTCCCTCTGTTGGTGGTCTGTGTGAACAACATGTCGTTCAGCTCCACTCTCGTGTTCGACCCTTCTGCCTGTAGAGAGCGATGAACTTCAGCCTGGGTGTCCTGGGGGGTCAGAGCGTTCTGCAGAGACCACGTTGTGATCAGCGGGACATGAGCTCGGTCGTTTGCATCAAGGTGTCAAAGAATTTCTTCAAAGTATGAGAAATTGCTTTTATGATTGTGACGAGATGATGATGACGTGGAACAATTTGTTTTCAGAGAAGTTTACCAAAGCGCTGTTTGTCTTCTTTTCCATTGTTGTTATTTATAAGTATTCATTATTGTTGTTGTTATCAGTACTACTAGCAGCAGGCTTATGGGGGGACACTCCATCTTTTCTGAGGCCGTTGAAAAGGATCTGACAGTTTGTGTTTCGGGTTGGATTTGACATGAAATGCAGCAACACAGTGGAGTGATCGCTGATCTGGGATCATCACACTGCGGAGGTGAGTTGTGATTTCCGGGGAGCACTTGAATGCACCACGGAGCCTGCTGCTGTACTTCGTCGCGTCGTTAAAGTTTGCTTTCATTAAATTTTCTTTTCGGCCGCTGTAAAACTCAGGGTATCTTCCTTCTGGCTCTGTAAAATGTTTGTGTTGATTTTGTTTCTCTTTTTTTAACCCCGTGACCTCTGACCCCCCCAGTGCCGCCAAATACAATCTGCGGAAGTAAAGCGGAAGTTGTCGTGAGAAGTGGCAGCAGCTAACGTTAGCCGCGGACCGACAACAAAGATCCGATCAGACTGTTATTATCGATCATCGGCCGCTTTCCTCTCAGGTCAGACGGCGTAAACAGAGCCGTTAAAGTCCCGCCGCGGTCCTTCTTTCACTCGGTAAGTGCGTGTTTTTATTCACGCAGCAAACACTGATAGCATTAGCACGGAGCGCATTTAACGTTCACTTCTACCGATAAGCTAATAATGCTAACTGACGCTAACGAATGCTAACTGAGGCGGATCAGACTGATGGCGCGTGATCAATACTGTCTGATAGTAGACCCGCAGTAGAGACAGGGACAGACAGTAACATCAGAAACCCGCAGTAGAGACAGGGACCCGCAGTAGAGACAGGGACAGACAGTAACATCAGAAACCCGCAGTAGAGACAGAGACTGGCAGTAGAGTCAGACAGACAGTAACATCAGAGACAGACAGTAACAGTAGAGACCCACAGTAGAGTCAGACAGACAGTAACAGTAGAGACAGACAGACAGACAGTAACATCAGAGACAGACAGTAGAGACAGAGACAGACAGTAACATCAGAAACCCGCAGTAGAGACAGGGACCCGCAGTAGAGACAGGGACAGACAGTAACATCAGAAACCCGCAGTAGAGACAGGGACCCGCAGTAGAGACAGGGACAGACAGTAACATCAGAAACCCGCAGTAGAGACAGGGACCCGCAGTAGAGACAGGGACAGACAGTAACATCAGAAACCCGCAGTAGAGACAGGGACCCGCAGTAGAGACAGGGACAGACAGTAACATCAGAGACCCGCAGTAGAGACAGGGACCCGCAGTAGAGACAGGGACAGACAGTAACATCAGAGACCCGCAGTAGAGACAGGGACAGACAGTAGAGACAGAGACCCACAGTAGAGACAGGGACAGACAGTAGAGACAGAGACCCACAGTAGAGACAGGGACAGACAGTAGAGACAGGGACAGACAGTAGAGTCATACAGTAACATCAGAGACCCACAGTAGAGACAGGGACAGACAGTAGAGACAGGGACAGACAGTAGAGACAGAGACAGGCAGTAACAGTAGAGTCAGACAGTAACAGTAGAATCAGACAGTAACATCAGAGACAGACAGTAGAGACAGACAGTAGAGACAGGGACAGACAGTAGAGACAGAGACAGTAACAGTAGAGACAGACAGTAACAGTAGAGACAGACAGTAACAGTAGAGACAGACAGTAACAGTAGAGACAGGCAGTAACATCAGAGACCCACAGTAGAGACAGAGACAGACAGTAGAGACAGACAGTAACAGTAGAGACAGACAGTAACAGTAGAGTAAGACAGTAACATCAGAGACCCACAGTAGAGACAGAGACAGACAGTAACATCAGAGACCCACACTAGAGACAGAGACAGACAGTAGAGACAGAGACAGGTAGTAACAGTAGAGACAGACAGTAACATCAGAGACCCACAGTAGAGACAGAAACAGGTAGTAACAGTAGAGTCAGACAGTAACATCAGAGACCCACAGTAGAGACAGAAACAGGTAGTAGAGACAGAAACAGGTAGTAGAGACAGAGACAGGCAGTAACATCAGAGACCCACAGTAACATCAAAGACCCACAGTAACATCAGAGACCCACAGTAACATCAGAGACCCACAGTAGAGACAGGGACAGACAGTAGACACAGGGACAGACAGTAGAGACAGGGACAGACAGTAGAGACAGACAGTAGAGACAGAGACAGGCAGTAACAGTAGAGTCAGACAGTAACATCAGAGACCCACAGTAACATCAGAGACCCACAGTAACATCAGAGACCCACAGTAGAGACAGGGACAGACAGTAACATCAGAGACCCACAGTAGAGACAGAGACCCACAGTAGAGACAGACAGTAACAGTAGAGACAGACAGTAACAGTAGAGTCAGACAGTAACATCAGAGACCCACAGTAGAGACAGAGACCCACAGTAACATCAGAGACCCACAGTAGAGACAGGGACAGACAGTAACATCAGAGACCCACAGTAGAGACAGAGACAGACAGTAGAGACAGAGACAGGCAGTAACAGTAGAGTCAGACAGTAACATCAGAGACCCACAGTAGAGACAGTAACAGTAGAGACAGAGACAGTAACAGTAGAGACAGACAGTAACAGTAGAGTCAGACAGTAACATCAGAGACCCGCAGTAGAGACAGAGACAGGCAGTAACATCAGAGACCCACACTAGAGACAGAGACAGACAGTAGAGACAGAGACAGGTAGTAACAGTAGAGACAGACAGTAACATCAGAGACCCACAGTAGAGACAGAAACAGGTAGTAACAGTAGAGTCAGACAGTAACATCAGAGACCCACAGTAGAGACAGAAACAGGTAGTAGAGACAGAAACAGGTAGTAGAGACAGAAACAGGTAGTAGAGACAGAGACGGGTAGTAGAGACAGAGACAGGCAGTAGAGACAGAGACAGGCAGTAACATCAGAGACCCACAGTAACATCAAAGACCCACAGTAGACACAGGGACAGACAGTAGACACAGGGACAGACAGTAGACACAGGGACAGACAGTAGAGACAGAGACAGACAGTAGAGACAGACAGTAGAGACAGAGACAGGCAGTAACAGTAGAGTCAGACAGTAACATCAGAGACCCACAGTAACATCAGAGACCCACAGTAGAGACAGGGACAGACAGTAACATCAGAGACCCACAGTAGAGACAGAGACCCACAGTAGAGTCAGACAGTAACAGTAGAGTCAGACAGTAACAGTAGAGTCAGACAGTAACATCAGAGACCCACAGTAGAGACAGAGACCCACAGTAACATCAGAGACCCACAGTAGAGACAGGGACAGACAGTAACATCAGAGACCCACAGTAACATCAGAGACCCACAGTAACATCAGAGACCCACAGTAGAGACAGGGACAGACAGTAGAGACAGACAGTAGAGACAGAGACAGGCAGTAACAGTAGAGTCAGACAGTAACATCAGAGACCGCAGTAGAGACAGAGACAGACAGTAGAGACAGAGACAGACAGTAGAGACAGAGACAGGGACAGACAGTAGAGACAGAGACAGGCAGTAACAGTAGAGTCAGACAGTAACATCAGAGACCCACAGTAGAGACAGACAGTAACAGTAGAGACAGACAGTAACATCAGAGACCCGCAGTAGAGACAGAGACAGGCAGTAACATCAGAGACCCACACTAGAGACAGAGACAGACAGTAACATCAGAGACCCACAGTAACATCAGAGACCCACAGTAACATCAGAGACCCACAGTAGAGACAGGGACAGACAGTAACATCAGAGACCCACAGTAACATCAGAGACCCACAGTAGAGACAGAAACAGGTAGTAACAGTAGAGTCAGACAGTAACATCAGAGACCCACAGTAGAGACAGAAACAGGTAGTAGAGACAGAAACAGGTAGTAGAGACAGAGACGGGTAGTAGAGACAGAGACAGGCAGTAGAGACAGAGACAGGCAGTAACATCAGAGACCCACAGTAACATCAAAGACCCACAGTAACATCAGAGACCCACAGTAACATCAGAGACCCACAGTAGAGACAGGGACAGACAGTAGAGACAGGGACAGACAGTAGAGACAGGGACAGACAGTAGAGACAGACAGTAGAGACAGAGACAGGCAGTAACAGTAGAGTCAGACAGTAACATCAGAGACCCACAGTAACATCAGAGACCCACAGTAACATCAGAGACCCACAGTAGAGACAGGGACAGACAGTAACATCAGAGACCCACAGTAACATCAGAGACCCACAGTAACATCAGAGACCCACAGTAGAGACAGAGACCCACAGTAGAGACAGAGACCCACAGTAGAGACAGAGACCCACAGTAGAGACAGACAGTAACAGTAGAGTCAGACAGTAACAGTAGAGTCAGACAGTAACATCAGAGACCCACAGTAGAGACAGAGACCCACAGTAACATCAGAGACCCACAGTAGAGACAGGGACAGACAGTAACATCAGAGACCCACAGTAACATCAGAGACCCACAGTAACATCAGAGACCCACAGTAACATCAGAGACCCACAGTAACATCAGAGACCCACAGTAGAGACAGGGACAGACAGTAGAGACAGACAGTAGAGACAGAGACAGGCAGTAACAGTAGAGTCAGACAGTAACATCAGAGACCCACAGTAGAATCAGACAGTAACAGTAGAGTCAGACAGTAACATCAGAGACCGCAGTAGAGACAGAGACAGACAGTAGAGACAGAGACAGGCAGTAACAGTAGAGTCAGACAGTAACAGTAGAGTCAGACAGTAACATCAGAGACCCACAGTAGAGACAGACAGTAACAGTAGAGACAGACAGTAACATCAGAGACCCGCAGTAGAGACAGAGACAGGCAGTAACATCAGAGACCCACACTAGAGACAGAGACAGACAGTAACATCAGAGACCCACAGTAACATCAGAGACCCACAGTAACATCAGAGACCCACAGTAGAGACAGGGACAGACAGTAACATCAGAGACCCACAGTAACATCAGAGACCCACAGTAACATCAGAGACCCACAGTAGAGACAGACAGTAACAGTAGAGACAGACAGTAACAGTAGAGACAGACAGTAACAGTAGAGTCAGACAGTAACATCAGAGACCCACAGTAACATCAGAGACCCACAGTAACATCAGAGACCCACAGTAGAGACAGAGACAGACAGTAGAGACAGACAGTAACAGTAGAGACAGACAGTAACAGTAGAGTCAGACAGTAACAGTAGAGTCAGACAGTAACATCAGAGACCCACAGTAGAGACAGAGACCCACAGTAACATCAGAGACCCACAGTAACATCAGAGACCCACAGTAACATCAGAGACCCACAGTAGAGACAGAGACCCACAGTAACATCAGAGACCCACAGTAGAGACAGACAGTAACAGTAGAGACAGACAGTAACAGTAGAGACAGACAGTAACAGTAGAGTCAGACAGTAACATCAGAGACCCGCAGTAGAGACAGAGACAGGCAGTAACATCAGAGACCCACAGTAGAGTCAGACAGTAACAGTAGAGTCAGACAGTAACAGTAGAGTCAGACAGTAACATCAGAGACCCGCAGTAGAGACAGAGACAGGCAGTAACATCAGAGACCCACAGTAGAGACAGACAGTAACAGTAGAGTCAGACAGTAACAGTAGAGTCAGACAGTAACATCAGAGACCCGCAGTAGAGACAGAGACAGGCAGTAACATCAGAGACCCACACTAGAGACAGAGACAGACAGTAGAGACAGAGACAGGCAGTAACATCAGAGACCCACAGTAGAGACAGAGACAGGTAGTAACAGTAGAGTCAGGCAGTAACATCAGAGACAGACAGTAGAGACAGAGACAGACAGTAGAGACAGAGACAGGTAGTAACAGTAGAGTCAGACAGTAACATCAGAGACAGACAGTAGAGACAGAGACAGACAGTAGAGACAGAGACAGGTAGTAACAGTAGAGTCAGACAGTAACATCAGAGACCCACAGTAGAGACAGAAACAGGTAGTAGAGACAGAAACAGGTAGTAGAGACAGAGACAGGCAGTAACATCAGAGACCCACAGTAGAGACAGAGACAGACAGTAGAGACAGAGACAGGTAGTAACAGTAGAGTCAGACAGTAACATCAGAGACCCACGGTAGAGACAGAGACAGGCAGTAGAGACAGAGGCAGGCAGTAACAGTAGAGTCAGACAGTAACATCAGAGACCCACAGTAGAGACAGAGACCCACGGTAGAGACAGGGACAGGCAGTAACATCAGAGACAGACAGTAGAGACAGGGACAGGTAGTAACAGTAGAGTCAGACAGTAACATCAGAGACCCACGGTAGAGACAGAGACAGGCAGTAGAGACAGAGGCAGGCAGTAACAGTAGAGTCAGACAGTAACATCAGAGACCCACAGTAGAGACAGAGACCTACAGTAGAGTCAGACAGTAACATCAGAGACAGGCAGTAGAGACAGGGACAGGTAGTAACAGTAGAGTCAGACAGTAACATCAGAGACCCACGGTAGAGACAGAGACCGGCAGTAGAGACAGAGAAAGGTAGTAACAGTAGAGTCAGACAGTAACATCAGAGACCCACAGTAGAGACAGAGACCCACAGTAGAGACAGAGACAGGCAGTAGAGACAGGGACAGGCAGTAACATCAGAGACCGGCAGTAGAGACAGAGACAGGTAGTAACAGTAGAGTCAGACAGTAACATCAGAGACCCACAGTAGAGACAGAGACTGGCAGTAGAGTCAGACAGACAGTAACATCAGAGACAGACAGTAACAGTAGAGACAGACAGACAGACAGTAACATCAGAGACCCACAGTAACATCAGAGACCCACAGTAGAGACAGAGACCCACAGTAGAGTCAGACAGTAACAGTAGAGTCAGACAGTAACAGTAGAGTCAGACAGTAACAGTAGAGTCAGACAGTAACATCAGAGACCCACAGTAGAGACAGAGACCCACAGTAACATCAGAGACCCACAGTAGAGACAGGGACAGACAGTAACATCAGAGACCCACAGTAACATCAGAGACCCACAGTAACATCAGAGACCCACAGTAGAGACAGGGACAGACAGTAGAGACAGACAGTAGAGACAGAGACAGGCAGTAACAGTAGAGTCAGACAGTAACATCAGAGACAGACAGTAGAGACAGAGACAGACAGTAGAGACAGAGACAGACAGTAGAGACAGAGACAGGGACAGACAGTAGAGACAGAGACAGGGACAGACAGTAGAGACAGAGACAGGCAGTAACAGTAGAGTCAGACAGTAACATCAGAGACCCACAGTAGAGACAGACAGTAACAGTAGAGACAGACAGTAACATCAGAGACCCGCAGTAGAGACAGAGACAGGCAGTAACATCAGAGACCCACACTAGAGACAGAGACAGACAGTAACATCAGAGACCCACAGTAGAGACAGAAACAGGTAGTAGAGACAGAAACAGGTAGTAGAGACAGAGACGGGTAGTAGAGACAGAGACAGGCAGTAGAGACAGAGACAGGCAGTAACATCAGAGACCCACAGTAACATCAAAGACCCACAGTAACATCAGAGACCCACAGTAACATCAGAGACCCACAGTAACATCAGAGACCCACAGTAGAGACAGGGACAGACAGTAGAGACAGGGACAGACAGTAGAGACAGGGACAGACAGTAGAGACAGGGACAGACAGTAGAGACAGAGACAGGCAGTAACAGTAGAGTCAGACAGTAACATCAGAGTCAGACAGTAACAGTAGAGTCAGACAGTAACATCAGAGACCCACAGTAGAGACAGAGACCCACAGTAACATCAGAGACCCACAGTAGAGACAGGGACAGACAGTAACATCAGAGACCCACAGTAACATCAGAGACCCACAGTAACATCAGAGACCCACAGTAACATCAGAGACCCACAGTAACATCAGAGACCCACAGTAGAGACAGGGACAGACAGTAGAGACAGACAGTAGAGACAGAGACAGGCAGTAACAGTAGAGTCAGACAGTAACAGTAGAGTCAGACAGTAACATCAGAGACAGACAGTAGAGACAGAGACAGACAGTAGAGACAGAGACAGACAGTAGAGACAGAGACAGGGACAGACAGTAGAGACAGAGACAGGCAGTAACAGTAGAGTCAGACAGTAACATCAGAGACCCACAGTAGAGACAGACAGTAACAGTAGAGACAGACAGTAACATCAGAGACCCGCAGTAGAGACAGAGACAGGCAGTAACATCAGAGACCCACACTAGAGACAGAGACAGACAGTAACATCAGAGACCCACAGTAACATCAGAGACCCACAGTAACATCAGAGACCCACAGTAGAGACAGGGACAGACAGTAACATCAGAGACCCACAGTAACATCAGAGACCCACAGTAGAGACAGAAACAGGTAGTAACAGTAGAGTCAGACAGTAACATCAGAGACCCACAGTAGAGACAGAAACAGGTAGTAGAGACAGAAACAGGTAGTAGAGACAGAGACGGGTAGTAGAGACAGAGACAGGCAGTAGAGACAGAGACAGGCAGTAACATCAGAGACCCACAGTAACATCAGAGACCCACAGTAACATCAGAGACCCACAGTAGAGACAGGGACAGACAGTAGAGACAGGGACAGACAGTAGAGACAGACAGTAGAGACAGAGACAGGCAGTAACAGTAGAGTCAGACAGTAACATCAGAGACCCACAGTAACATCAGAGACCCACAGTAACATCAGAGACCCACAGTAGAGACAGGGACAGACAGTAACATCAGAGACCCACAGTAACATCAGAGACCCACAGTAGAGACAGAGACCCACAGTAGAGACAGACAGTAACAGTAGAGTCAGACAGTAACAGTAGAGTCAGACAGTAACATCAGAGACCCACAGTAGAGACAGAGACCCACAGTAGAGACAGAGACCCACAGTAACATCAGAGACCCACAGTAACATCAGAGACCCACAGTAACATCAGAGACCCACAGTAACATCAGAGACCCACAGTAACATCAGAGACCCACAGTAACATCAGAGACCCACAGTAGAGACAGGGACAGACAGTAACATCAGAGACCCACAGTAACATCAGAGACCCACAGTAACATCAGAGACCCACAGTAACATCAGAGACCCACAGTAACATCAGAGACCCACAGTAACATCAGAGACCCACAGTAACATCAGAGACCCACAGTAACATCAGAGAAAGACAGTAGAGACAGACAGTAACAGTAGAGACAGACAGTAACATCAGAGACCCACAGTAACATCAGAGACCCACAGTAACATCAGAGACCCACAGTAACATCAGAGACCCACAGTAGAGACAGAGACAGACAGTAGAGACAGACAGTAACAGTAGAGACAGACAGTAACAGTAGAGTCAGACAGTAACAGTAGAGTCAGACAGTAACATCAGAGACCCACAGTAGAGACAGAGACCCACAGTAACATCAGAGACCCACAGTAACATCAGAGACCCACAGTAACATCAGAGACCCACAGTAACATCAGAGACCCACAGTAACATCAGAGACCCACAGTAGAGACAGAGACCCACAGTAACATCAGAGACCCACAGTAGAGACAGAGACAGACAGTAGAGACAGACAGTAACATCAGAGACCCACAGTAGAGACAGAGACAGACAGTAGAGACAGACAGTAACAGTAGAGACAGACAGTAACAGTAGAGTCAGACAGTAACATCAGAGACCCGCAGTAGAGACAGAGACAGGCAGTAACATCAGAGACCCACAGTAGAGTCAGACAGTAACAGTAGAGTCAGACAGTAACATCAGAGACCCGCAGTAGAGACAGGCAGTAACATCAGAGACCCACAGTAGAGTCAGACAGTAACAGTAGAGTCAGACAGTAACAGTAGAGTCAGACAGTAACATCAGAGACCCGCAGTAGAGACAGAGACAGGCAGTAACATCAGAGACCCACAGTAGAGACAGAGACAGGTAGTAACAGTAGAGTCAGGCAGTAACATCAGAGACAGACAGTAGAGACAGAGACAGACAGTAGAGACAGAGACAGGTAGTAACAGTAGAGTCAGACAGTAACATCAGAGACAGACAGTAGAGACAGAGACAGACAGTAGAGACAGAGACAGGTAGTAACAGTAGAGTCAGACAGTAACATCAGAGACCCACAGTAGAGACAGAAACAGGTAGTAGAGACAGAAACAGGTAGTAGAGACAGAGACAGGTAGTAGAGACAGAGACAGGCAGTAACATCAGAGACCCACAGTAGAGACAGAGACAGACAGTAGAGACAGAGACAGGTAGTAACAGTAGAGTCAGACAGTAACATCAGAGACCCACGGTAGAGACAGAGACAGGCAGTAGAGACAGAGGCAGGCAGTAACAGTAGAGTCAGACAGTAACATCAGAGACCCACAGTAGAGACAGAGACCCACGGTAGAGACAGGGACAGGCAGTAACATCAGAGACAGACAGTAGAGACAGGGACAGGTAGTAACAGTAGAGTCAGACAGTAACATCAGAGACCCACGGTAGAGACAGAGACAGGCAGTAGAGACAGAGGAAGGCAGTAACAGTAGAGTCAGACAGTAACATCAGAGACCCACAGTAGAGACAGAGACCTACAGTAGAGTCAGACAGTAACATCAGAGACAGGCAGTAGAGACAGGGACAGGTAGTAACAGTAGAGTCAGACAGTAACATCAGAGACCCACGGTAGAGACAGAGACCGGCAGTAGAGACAGAGAAAGGTAGTAACAGTAGAGTCAGACAGTAACATCAGAGACCCACAGTAGAGACAGAGACCCACAGTAGAGACAGAGACAGGCAGTAGAGACAGGGACAGGCAGTAACATCAGAGACCGGCAGTAGAGACAGAGACAGGTAGTAACAGTAGAGTCAGACAGTAACATCAGAGACCCACAGTAGAGACAGAGACTGGCAGTAGAGTCAGACAGACAGTAACATCAGAGACAGACAGTAACAGTAGAGACAGACAGACAGACAGTAACATCAGAGACCCACAGTAACATCAGAGACCCACAGTAGAGACAGACAGTAACAGTAGAGACAGACAGTAACAGTAGAGTCAGACAGTAACAGTAGAGTCAGACAGTAACATCAGAGACCCACAGTAGAGACAGAGACCCACAGTAACATCAGAGACCCACAGTAGAGACAGGGACAGACAGTAACATCAGAGACCCACAGTAACATCAGAGACCCACAGTAACATCAGAGACCCACAGTAGAGACAGGGACAGACAGTAGAGACAGACAGTAGAGACAGAGACAGGCAGTAACAGTAGAGACAGACAGTAACATCAGACACAGACAGTAGAGACAGAGACAGACAGTAGAGACAGAGACAGGGACAGACAGTAGAGACAGAGACAGGCAGTAACAGTAGAGTCAGACAGTAACATCAGAGACCCACAGTAGAGACAGACAGTAACAGTAGAGACAGACAGTAACATCAGAGACCCGCAGTAGAGACAGAGACAGGCAGTAACATCAGAGACCCACACTAGAGACAGAGACAGACAGTAACATCAGAGACCCACAGTAACATCAGAGACCCACAGTAACATCAGAGACCCACAGTAGAGACAGGGACAGACAGTAACATCAGAGACCCACAGTAACATCAGAGACCCACAGTAGAGACAGAAACAGGTAGTAACAGTAGAGTCAGACAGTAACATCAGAGACCCACAGTAGAGACAGAAACAGGTAGTAGAGACAGAAACAGGTAGTAGAGACAGAGACGGGTAGTAGAGACAGAGACAGGCAGTAGAGACAGAGACAGGCAGTAGAGACAGAGACAGGCAGTAACATCAGAGACCCACAGTAACATCAAAGACCCACAGTAACATCAGAGACCCACAGTAGAGACAGGGACAGACAGTAGAGACAGGGACAGACAGTAGAGACAGGGACAGACAGTAGAGACAGACAGTAGAGACAAAGACAGGCAGTAACAGTAGAGACAGACAGTAACAGTAGAGACAGACAGTAACATCAGAGACCCACAGTAACATCAGAGACCCACAGTAGAGACAGGGACAGACAGTAACATCAGAGACCCACAGTAACATCAGAGACCCACAGTAACATCAGAGACCCACAGTAACATCAGAGACCCACAGTAACATCAGAGACCCACAGTAACATCAGAGACCCACAGTAACATCAGAGACCCACAGTAACATCAGAGACCCACAGTAGAGACAGAGACAGACAGTAGAGACAGACAGTAACAGTAGAGACAGACAGTAACAGTAGAGACAGACAGTAACAGTAGAGACAGACAGTAACAGTAGAGACAGACAGTAACATCAGAGACCCGCAGTAGAGACAGAGACAGGCAGTAACATCAGAGACCCACAGTAGAGTCAGACAGTAACAGTAGAGTCAGACAGTAACAGTAGAGTCAGACAGTAACATCAGAGACCCGCAGTAGAGACAGAGACAGGCAGTAACATCAGAGACCCACAGTAGAGTCAGACAGTAACAGTAGAGTCAGACAGTAACAGTAGAGTCAGACAGTAACATCAGAGACCCGCAGTAGAGACAGAGACAGGCAGTAACATCAGAGACCCACACTAGAGACAGAGACAGACAGTAGAGACAGAGACAGGCAGTAACATCAGAGACCCACAGTAGAGACAGAGACAGGTAGTAACAGTAGAGTCAGGCAGTAACATCAGAGACAGACAGTAGAGACAGAGACAGACAGTAGAGACAGAGACAGGTAGTAACAGTAGAGTCAGACAGTAACATCAGAGACAGACAGTAGAGACAGAGACAGACAGTAGAGACAGAGACAGGTAGTAACAGTAGAGTCAGACAGTAACATCAGAGACCCACAGTAGAGACAGAAACAGGTAGTAGAGACAGAAACAGGTAGTAGAGACAGAGACAGGTAGTAGAGACAGAGACAGGCAGTAACATCAGAGACCCACAGTAGAGACAGAGACAGACAGTAGAGACAGAGACAGGTAGTAACAGTAGAGTCAGACAGTAACATCAGAGACCCACGGTAGAGACAGAGACAGGCAGTAGAGACAGAGGCAGGCAGTAACAGTAGAGTCAGACAGTAACATCAGAGACCCACAGTAGAGACAGAGACCCACGGTAGAGACAGGGACAGGCAGTAACATCAGAGACAGACAGTAGAGACAGGGACAGGTAGTAACAGTAGAGTCAGACAGTAACATCAGAGACCCACGGTAGAGACAGAGACAGGCAGTAGAGACAGAGGCAGGCAGTAACAGTAGAGTCAGACAGTAACATCAGAGACCCACAGTAGAGACAGAGACCTACAGTAGAGTCAGACAGTAACATCAGAGACAGGCAGTAGAGACAGGGACAGGTAGTAACAGTAGAGTCAGACAGTAACATCAGAGACCCACGGTAGAGACAGAGACCGGCAGTAGAGACAGAGAAAGGTAGTAACAGTAGAGTCAGACAGTAACATCAGAGACCCACAGTAGAGACAGAGACCCACAGTAGAGACAGAGACAGGCAGTAGAGACAGGGACAGGCAGTAACATCAGAGACCGGCAGTAGAGACAGAGACAGGTAGTAACAGTAGAGTCAGACAGTAACATCAGAGACCCACAGTAGAGACAGAGACTGGCAGTAGAGTCAGACAGACAGTAACATCAGAGACAGACAGTAACAGTAGAGACAGACAGACAGACAGTAACATCAGAGACCCACAGTAACATCAGAGACCCACAGTAGAGACAGAGACCCACAGTAGAGACAGACAGTAACAGTAGAGACAGACAGTAACAGTAGAGTCAGACAGTAACAGTAGAGTCAGACAGTAACATCAGAGACCCACAGTAGAGACAGAGACCCACAGTAACATCAGAGACCCACAGTAGAGACAGGGACAGACAGTAACATCAGAGACCCACAGTAACATCAGAGACCCACAGTAACATCAGAGACCCACAGTAACATCAGAGACCCACAGTAGAGACAGGGACAGACAGTAGAGACAGACAGTAGAGACAGAGACAGGCAGTAACAGTAGAGTCAGACAGTAACATCAGAGACCGCAGTAGAGACAGAGACAGACAGTAGAGACAGAGACAGACAGTAGAGACAGAGACAGGGACAGACAGTAGAGACAGAGACAGGCAGTAACAGTAGAGTCAGACAGTAACATCAGAGACCCACAGTAGAGACAGACAGTAACATCAGAGACCCGCAGTAGAGACAGAGACAGGCAGTAACATCAGAGACCCACACTAGAGACAGAGACCCACAGTAACATCAGAGACCCACAGTTACATCAGAGACCCACAGTAACATCAGAGACCCACAGTAGAGACAGGGACAGACAGTAACATCAGAGACCCACAGTAACATCAGAGACCCACAGTAACATCAGAGACCCACAGTAACATCAGAGACCCACAGTAACATCAGAGACCCACAGTAGAGACAGAGACAGACAGTAGAGACAGACAGTAACAGTAGAGACAGACAGTAACAGTAGAGTCAGACAGTAACATCAGAGACCCACAGTAACATCAGAGACCCACAGTAGAGACAGAGACAGACAGTAGAGACAGACAGTAACAGTAGAGACAGACAGTAACAGTAGAGTCAGACAGTAACAGTAGAGTCAGACAGTAACATCAGAGACCCACAGTAACATCAGAGACCCACAGTAACATCAGAGACCCACAGTAACATCAGAGACCCACAGTAGAGACAGAGACCCACAGTAACATCAGAGACCCACAGTAGAGACAGAGACAGACAGTAGAGACAGACAGTAACATCAGAGACAGACAGTAACATCAGAGACCCACAGTAGAGACAGAGACAGACAGTAGAGACAGACAGTAACAGTAGAGACAGACAGTAACAGTAGAGACAGACAGTAACAGTAGAGACAGACAGTAACAGTAGAGTCAGACAGTAACATCAGAGACCCGCAGTAGAGACAGAGACAGGCAGTAACATCAGAGACCCACAGTAGAGTCAGACAGTAACAGTAGAGTCAGACAGTAACATCAGAGACCCGCAGTAGAGACAGAGACAGGCAGTAACATCAGAGACCCACAGTAGAGTCAGACAGTAACAGTAGAGTCAGACAGTAACAGTAGAGTCAGACAGTAACATCAGAGACCCGCAGTAGAGACAGAGACAGGCAGTAACATCAGAGACCCACACTAGAGACAGAGACAGACAGTAGAGACAGAGACAGGCAGTAACATCAGAGACCCACAGTAGAGACAGAGACAGGTAGTAACAGTAGAGTCAGGCAGTAACATCAGAGACAGACAGTAGAGACAGAGACAGACAGTAGAGACAGAGACAGGTAGTAACAGTAGAGTCAGACAGTAACATCAGAGACAGACAGTAGAGACAGAGACAGACAGTAGAGACAGAGACAGGTAGTAACAGTAGAGTCAGACAGTAACATCAGAGACCCACAGTAGAGACAGAAACAGGTAGTAGAGACAGAAACAGGTAGTAGAGACAGAAACAGGTAGTAGAGACAGAGACAGGTAGTAGAGACAGAGACAGGCAGTAACATCAGAGACCCACAGTAGAGACAGAGACAGACAGTAGAGACAGAGACAGGTAGTAACAGTAGAGTCAGACAGTAACATCAGAGACCCACGGTAGAGACAGAGGCAGGCAGTAACAGTAGAGTCAGACAGTAACATCAGAGACCCACAGTAGAGACAGAGACCCACGGTAGAGACAGGGACAGGCAGTAACATCAGAGACAGACAGTAGAGACAGGGACAGGTAGTAACAGTAGAGTCAGACAGTAACATCAGAGACCCACGGTAGAGACAGAGACAGGCAGTAGAGACAGAGGAAGGCAGTAACAGTAGAGTCAGACAGTAACATCAGAGACCCACAGTAGAGACAGAGACCTACAGTAGAGTCAGACAGTAACATCAGAGACAGGCAGTAGAGACAGGGACAGGTAGTAACAGTAGAGTCAGACAGTAACATCAGAGACCCACGGTAGAGACAGAGACCGGCAGTAGAGACAGAGAAAGGTAGTAACAGTAGAGTCAGACAGTAACATCAGAGACCCACAGTAGAGACAGAGACCCACAGTAGAGACAGAGACAGGCAGTAGAGACAGGGACAGGCAGTAACATCAGAGACCGGCAGTAGAGACAGAGACAGGTAGTAACAGTAGAGTCAGACAGTAACATCAGAGACCCACAGTAGAGACAGAGACTGGCAGTAGAGTCAGACAGACAGTAACATCAGAGACAGACAGTAACAGTAGAGACAGACAGACAGACAGTAACATCAGAGACCCACAGTAACATCAGAGACCCACAGTAGAGACAGAGACCCACAGTAGAGACAGACAGTAACAGTAGAGACAGACAGTAACAGTAGAGTCAGACAGTAACAGTAGAGTCAGACAGTAACATCAGAGACCCACAGTAACATCAGAGACCCACAGTAGAGACAGGGACAGACAGTAACATCAGAGACCCACAGTAACATCAGAGACCCACAGTAACATCAGAGACCCACAGTAGAGACAGGGACAGACAGTAGAGACAGACAGTAGAGACAGAGACAGGCAGTAACAGTAGAGTCAGACAGTAACATCAGAGACAGACAGTAGAGACAGAGACAGACAGTAGAGACAGAGACAGACAGTAGAGACAGAGACAGGGACAGACAGTAGAGACAGAGACAGGCAGTAACAGTAGAGTCAGACAGTAACATCAGAGACCCACAGTAGAGACAGACAGTAACAGTAGAGACAGACAGTAACATCAGAGACCCGCAGTAGAGACAGAGACAGGCAGTAACATCAGAGACCCACACTAGAGACAGAGAC
This sequence comes from Micropterus salmoides, assembly GCF_014851395.1. Taxonomy (NCBI): domain Eukaryota; kingdom Metazoa; phylum Chordata; class Actinopteri; order Centrarchiformes; family Centrarchidae; genus Micropterus; species Micropterus salmoides. Next base: position 33,174,659 of record NW_024040928.1, read on the forward strand.
AGACAGTAACATCAGAGACCCACAGTAACATCAGAGACCCACAGTAACATCAGAGACCCACAGTAACATCAGAGACCCACAGTAGAGACAGGGACAGACAGTAACATCAGAGACCCACAGTAACATCAGAGACCCACAGTAGAGACAGAAACAGGTAGTAACAGTAGAGTCAGACAGTAACATCAGAGACCCACAGTAGAGACAGAAACAGGTAGTAGAGACAGAAACAGGTAGTAGAGACAGAGACGGGTAGTAGAGACAGAGACAGGCAGTAGAGACAGAGACAGGCAGTAACATCAGAGACCCACAGTAACATCAAAGACCCACAGTAACATCAGAGACCCACAGTAACATCAGAGACCCACAGTAGAGACAGGGACAGACAGTAGAGACAGGGACAGACAGTAGAGACAGGGACAGACAGTAGAGACAGAGACAGGCAGTAACAGTAGAGTCAGACAGTAACATCAGAGACCCACAGTAACATCAGAGACCCACAGTAACATCAGAGACCCACAGTAGAGACAGGGACAGACAGTAACATCAGAGACCCACAGTAACATCAGAGACCCACAGTAACATCAGAGACCCACAGTAGAGACAGAGACCCACAGTAGAGACAGACAGTAACAGTAGAGTCAGACAGTAACAGTAGAGTCAGACAGTAACATCAGAGACCCACAGTAGAGACAGAGACCCACAGTAACATCAGAGACCCACAGTAGAGACAGGGACAGACAGTAACATCAGAGACCCACAGTAACATCAGAGACCCACAGTAACATCAGAGACCCACAGTAACATCAGAGACCCACAGTAACATCAGAGACCCACAGTAGAGACAGGGACAGACAGTAGAGACAGACAGTAGAGACAGAGACAGGCAGTAACAGTAGAGTCAGACAGTAACATCAGAGACCCACAGTAGAATCAGACAGTAACAGTAGAGTCAGACAGTAACATCAGAGACCGCAGTAGAGACAGAGACAGACAGTAGAGACAGAGACAGGCAGTAACAGTAGAGTCAGACAGTAACATCAGAGACCCACAGTAGAGACAGACAGTAACAGTAGAGACAGACAGTAACATCAGAGACCCGCAGTAGAGACAGAGACAGGCAGTAACATCAGAGACCCACACTAGAGACAGAGACAGACAGTAACATCAGAGACCCACAGTAACATCAGAGACCCACAGTAACATCAGAGACCCACAGTAGAGACAGGGACAGACAGTAACATCAGAGACCCACAGTAACATCAGAGACCCACAGTAACATCAGAGACCCACAGTAGAGACAGAGACAGACAGTAGAGACAGACAGTAACAGTAGAGACAGACAGTAACAGTAGAGTCAGACAGTAACATCAGAGACCCACAGTAACATCAGAGACCCACAGTAGAGACAGAGACAGACAGTAGAGACAGACAGTAACAGTAGAGACAGACAGTAACAGTAGAGTCAGACAGTAACAGTAGAGTCAGACAGTAACATCAGAGACCCACAGTAGAGACAGAGACCCACAGTAACATCAGAGACCCACAGTAACATCAGAGACCCACAGTAACATCAGAGACCCACAGTAACATCAGAGACCCACAGTAACATCAGAGACCCACAGTAACATCAGAGACCCACAGTAACATCAGAGACCCACAGTAGAGACAGAGACCCACAGTAACATCAGAGACCCACAGTAGAGACAGAGACAGACAGTAGAGACAGACAGTAACAGTAGAGACAGACAGTAACATCAGAGACCCACAGTAGAGACAGAGACAGACAGTAGAGACAGACAGTAACAGTAGAGACAGACAGTAACAGTAGAGACAGACAGTAACAGTAGAGTCAGACAGTAACAGTAGAGTCAGACAGTAACAGTAGAGTCAGACAGTAACATCAGAGACCCGCAGTAGAGACAGAGACAGGCAGTAACATCAGAGACCCACAGTAGAGTCAGACAGTAACAGTAGAGTCAGACAGTAACAGTAGAGTCAGACAGTAACATCAGAGACCCGCAGTAGAGACAGAGACAGGCAGTAACATCAGAGACCCACACTAGAGACAGAGACAGACAGTAGAGACAGAGACAGGCAGTAACATCAGAGACCCACAGTAGAGACAGAGACAGGTAGTAACAGTAGAGTCAGGCAGTAACATCAGAGACAGACAGTAGAGACAGAGACAGACAGTAGAGACAGAGACAGGTAGTAACAGTAGAGACAGACAGTAACATCAGAGACAGACAGTAGAGACAGAGACAGACAGTAGAGACAGAGACAGGTAGTAACAGTAGAGTCAGACAGTAACATCAGAGACCCACAGTAGAGACAGAAACAGGTAGTAGAGACAGAAACAGGTAGTAGAGACAGAGACAGGTAGTAGAGACAGAGACAGGCAGTAACATCAGAGACCCACAGTAGAGACAGAGACAGACAGTAGAGACAGAGACAGGTAGTAACAGTAGAGTCAGACAGTAACATCAGAGACCCACGGTAGAGACAGAGACAGGCAGTAGAGACAGAGGCAGGCAGTAACAGTAGAGTCAGACAGTAACATCAGAGACCCACAGTAGAGACAGAGACCCACGGTAGAGACAGGGACAGGCAGTAACATCAGAGACAGACAGTAGAGACAGGGACAGGTAGTAACAGTAGAGTCAGACAGTAACATCAGAGACCCACGGTAGAGACAGAGACAGGCAGTAGAGACAGAGGCAGGCAGTAACAGTAGAGTCAGACAGTAACATCAGAGACCCACAGTAGAGACAGAGACCTACAGTAGAGTCAGACAGTAACATCAGAGACAGGCAGTAGAGACAGGGACAGGTAGTAACAGTAGAGTCAGACAGTAACATCAGAGACCCACGGTAGAGACAGAGACCGGCAGTAGAGACAGAGAAAGGTAGTAACAGTAGAGTCAGACAGTAACATCAGAGACCCACAGTAGAGACAGAGACCCACAGTAGAGACAGAGACAGGCAGTAGAGACAGGGACAGGCAGTAACATCAGAGACCGGCAGTAGAGACAGAGACAGGTAGTAACAGTAGAGTCAGACAGTAACATCAGAGACCCACAGTAGAGACAGAGACTGGCAGTAGAGTCAGACAGACAGTAACATCAGAGACAGACAGTAACAGTAGAGACAGACAGACAGACAGTAACATCAGAGACCCACAGTAACATCAGAGACCCACAGTAGAGACAGAGACCCACAGTAGAGACAGACAGTAACAGTAGAGACAGACAGTAACAGTAGAGTCAGACAGTAACAGTAGAGTCAGACAGTAACATCAGAGACCCACAGTAACATCAGAGACCCACAGTAACATCAGAGACCCACAGTAGAGACAGGGACAGACAGTAACATCAGAGACCCACAGTAACATCAGAGACCCACAGTAACATCAGAGACCCACAGTAACATCAGAGACCCACAGTAGAGACAGGGACAGACAGTAGAGACAGACAGTAGAGACAGAGACAGGCAGTAACAGTAGAGTCAGACAGTAACATCAGAGACCGCAGTAGAGACAGAGACAGACAGTAGAGACAGAGACAGACAGTAGAGACAGAGACAGGGACAGACAGTAGAGACAGAGACAGGCAGTAACAGTAGAGTCAGACAGTAACATCAGAGACCCACAGTAGAGACAGACAGTAACAGTAGAGACAGACAGTAACATCAGAGACCCGCAGTAGAGACAGAGACAGGCAGTAACATCAGAGACCCACACTAGAGACAGAGACAGACAGTAACATCAGAGACCCACAGTAACATCAGAGACCCACAGTAACATCAGAGACCCACAGTAGAGACAGGGACAGACAGTAACATCAGAGACCCACAGTAACATCAGAGACCCACAGTAGAGACAGAAACAGGTAGTAACAGTAGAGTCAGACAGTAACATCAGAGACCCACAGTAGAGACAGAAACAGGTAGTAGAGACAGAAACAGGTAGTAGAGACAGAGACGGGTAGTAGAGACAGAGACGGGTAGTAGAGACAGAGACAGGCAGTAGAGACAGAGACAGGCAGTAACATCAGAGACCCACAGTAACATCAAAGACCCACAGTAACATCAGAGACCCACAGTAACATCAGAGACCCACAGTAGAGACAGGGACAGACAGTAGAGACAGGGACAGACAGTAGAGACAGGGACAGACAGTAGAGACAGGGACAGACAGTAGAGACAGACAGTAGAGACAGAGACAGGCAGTAACAGTAGAGTCAGACAGTAACATCAGAGACCCACAGTAACATCAGAGACCCACAGTAACATCAGAGACCCACAGTAGAGACAGGGACAGACAGTAACATCAGAGACCCACAGTAACATCAGAGACCCACAGTAACATCAGAGACCCACAGTAGAGACAGAGACCCACAGTAGAGACAGAGACCCACAGTAGAGACAGACAGTAACAGTAGAGTCAGACAGTAACAGTAGAGTCAGACAGTAACATCAGAGACCCACAGTAGAGACAGAGACCCACAGTAACATCAGAGACCCACAGTAGAGACAGGGACAGACAGTAACATCAGAGACCCACAGTAACATCAGAGACCCACAGTAACATCAGAGACCCACAGTAGAGACAGGGACAGACAGTAGAGACAGACAGTAGAGACAGAGACAGGCAGTAACAGTAGAGTCAGACAGTAACATCAGAGACCCACAGTAGAATCAGACAGTAACAGTAGAGTCAGACAGTAACATCAGAGACCGCAGTAGAGACAGAGACAGACAGTAGAGACAGAGACAGGCAGTAACAGTAGAGTCAGACAGTAACATCAGAGACCCACAGTAGAGACAGACAGTAACAGTAGAGACAGACAGTAACATCAGAGACCCGCAGTAGAGACAGAGACAGGCAGTAACATCAGAGACCCACACTAGAGACAGAGACAGACAGTAACATCAGAGACCCACAGTAACATCAGAGACCCACAGTAACATCAGAGACCCACAGTAGAGACAGGGACAGACAGTAACATCAGAGACCCACAGTAACATCAGAGACCCACAGTAACATCAGAGACCCACAGTAACATCAGAGACCCACAGTAACATCAGAGACCCACAGTAACATCAGAGACCCACAGTAACATCAGAGACCCACAGTAGAGACAGAGACAGACAGTAGAGACAGACAGTAACAGTAGAGACAGACAGTAACAGTAGAGACAGACAGTAACAGTAGAGTCAGACAGTAACATCAGAGACCCACAGTAACATCAGAGACCCACAGTAGAGACAGAGACAGACAGTAGAGACAGACAGTAACAGTAGAGTCAGACAGTAACAGTAGAGTCAGACAGTAACAGTAGAGTCAGACAGTAACATCAGAGACCCACAGTAGAGACAGAGACCCACAGTAGAGACAGAGACCCACAGTAACATCAGAGACCCACAGTAACATCAGAGACCCACAGTAACATCAGAGACCCACAGTAACATCAGAGACCCACAGTAACATCAGAGACCCACAGTAACATCAGAGACCCACAGTAACATCAGAGACCCACAGTAGAGACAGAGACCCACAGTAACATCAGAGACCCACAGTAGAGACAGAGACAGACAGTAGAGACAGACAGTAACAGTAGAGACAGACAGTAACATCAGAGACCCACAGTAGAGACAGAGACAGACAGTAGAGACAGACAGTAACAGTAGAGACAGACAGTAACAGTAGAGTCAGACAGTAACATCAGAGACCCGCAGTAGAGACAGAGACAGGCAGTAACATCAGAGACCCACAGTAGAGTCAGACAGTAACAGTAGAGTCAGACAGTAACAGTAGAGTCAGACAGTAACATCAGAGACCCGCAGTAGAGACAGAGACAGGCAGTAACATCAGAGACCCACAGTAGAGACAGACAGTAACAGTAGAGTCAGACAGTAACAGTAGTGTCAGACAGTAACATCAGAGACCCGCAGTAGAGACAGAGACAGGCAGTAACATCAGAGACCCACACTAGAGACAGAGACAGACAGTAGAGACAGAGACAGGCAGTAACATCAGAGACCCACAGTAGAGACAGAGACAGGTAGTAACAGTAGAGTCAGGCAGTAACATCAGAGACAGACAGTAGAGACAGAGACAGACAGTAGAGACAGAGACAGGTAGTAACAGTAGAGTCAGACAGTAACATCAGAGACAGACAGTAGAGACAGAGACAGACAGTAGAGACAGAGACAGGTAGTAACAGTAGAGTCAGACAGTAACATCAGAGACCCACAGTAGAGACAGAAACAGGTAGTAGAGACAGAAACAGGTAGTAGAGACAGAGACAGGTAGTAGAGACAGAGACAGGCAGTAACATCAGAGACCCACAGTAGAGACAGAGACAGACAGTAGAGACAGAGACAGGTAGTAACAGTAGAGTCAGACAGTAACATCAGAGACCCACGGTAGAGACAGAGACAGGCAGTAGAGACAGAGGCAGGCAGTAACAGTAGAGTCAGACAGTAACATCAGAGACCCACAGTAGAGACAGAGACCCACGGTAGAGACAGGGACAGGCAGTAACATCAGAGACAGACAGTAGAGACAGGGACAGACAGTAGAGACAGAGACAGGCAGTAACATCAGAGACCCACAGTAGAGACAGAGACAGGTAGTAACAGTAGAGTCAGGCAGTAACATCAGAGACAGACAGTAGAGACAGAGACAGACAGTAGAGACAGAGACAGGTAGTAACAGTAGAGTCAGACAGTAACATCAGAGACAGACAGTAGAGACAGAGACAGACAGTAGAGACAGAGACAGGTAGTAACAGTAGAGTCAGACAGTAACATCAGAGACCCACGGTAGAGACAGAGACAGGCAGTAGAGACAGAGGCAGGCAGTAACAGTAGAGTCAGACAGTAACATCAGAGACCCACAGTAGAGACAGAGACCTACAGTAGAGTCAGACAGTAACATCAGAGACAGGCAGTAGAGACAGGGACAGGTAGTAACAGTAGAGTCAGACAGTAACATCAGAGACCCACGGTAGAGACAGAGACCGGCAGTAGAGACAGAGAAAGGTAGTAACAGTAGAGTCAGACAGTAACATCAGAGACCCACAGTAGAGACAGAGACCCACAGTAGAGACAGAGACAGGCAGTAGAGACAGGGACAGGCAGTAACATCAGAGACCGGCAGTAGAGACAGAGACAGGTAGTAACAGTAGAGTCAGACAGTAACATCAGAGACCCACAGTAGAGACAGAGACTGGCAGTAGAGTCAGACAGACAGTAACATCAGAGACAGACAGTAACAGTAGAGACAGACAGACAGACAGTAACATCAGAGACAGACAGTAGAGACAGACAGTAACGGTAGAGTCCGACAGACAGTAACATCAGAGACAGACAGTAGAGACAGAGACAGACAGTAACATCAGAGACAGACAGTATCTCTTAAGATCTCAGTCTGGTTACCAATTCTCATCAGAAAGCGGAGGAGCCCACGGTGTCTCTGCTGGTCTCTAACTAGACTTCCTGTCCTGTGCTGGTTTGTAGTCTCTGAGGATGTCGGAGGAGCCCACGGTGTCTCTGCTGGTCTCTAACCAGACTTCCTGTCCTGTGCTGGTTTGTAGTGTCTGAGGATGTCGGAGGAGCCCACGGTGTCTCTGCTGGTCTCTAACTAGACTTCCTGTCCTGTGCTGGTTTGTAGTCTCTGAGGATGTCGGAGGAGCCCACGGTGTCTCTGCTGGTCTCTAACTAGACTTCCTGTCCTGTGCTGGTTTGTAGTCTCTGAGGATGTCGGAGGAGCCCACGGTGTCTCTGCTGGTCTCTAACCAGACTTCCTGTCCTGTGCTGGTTTGTAGTGTCTGAGGATGTCGGAGGAGCCCACGGTGTCTCTGCTGGTCTCTAACCAGACTTCCTGTCCTGTGCTGGTTTGTAGTCTCTGAGGATGTCGGAGGAGCCCACGGTGTCTCTGCTGGTCTCTAACCAGACTTCCTGTCCTGTGCTGGTTTGTAGTCTCTGAGGATGTCGGAGGAGCCCACGGTGTCTCTGCTGGTCTCTAACCAGACTTCCTGTCCTGTGCTGGTTTGTAGTCTCTGAAGATGTCGGAGGAGCCCACGGTGTCTCTGCTGGTCTCTAACTAGACTTCCTGTCCTGTGGTGGTTTGTAGTCTCTGAAGATGTCAGAGGAGCCCACGGTGTCTCTGCTGGTCTCTAACCAGACTTCCTGTCCTGTGCTGGTTTGTAGTCTCTGAGGATGTCAGAGGAGCCCACGGTGTCTCTGCTGGTCTCTAACTAGACTTCCTGTCCTGTGCTGGTTTGTAGTCTCTGAGGACGTCAGAGGAGCCCACGGTGTCTCTGCTGGTCTCTGTGTTCTTTAGCCAGACTTCCTGTCCTGTGCTGGTTTGTAGTCTCTGAGGATGTCAGAGGAGCCCACGGTGTCTCTGCTGGTCTCTAACTAGACTTCCTGTCCTGTGCTGGTTTGTAGTCTCTGAGGATGTCAGAGGAGCCCACGGTGTCTCTGCTGGTCTCTAACCAGACTTCCTGTCCTGTGCTGGTTTGTAGTCTCTGAGGATGTCAGAGGAGCCCACGGTGTCTCTGCTGGTCTCTAACTAGACTTCCTGTCCTGTGCTGGTTTGTAGTCTCTGAGGATGTCGGAGGAGCCCACGGTGTCTCTGCTGGTCTCTAACTAGACTTCCTGTCCTGTGCTGGTTTGTAGTCTCTGAGGGTGTCAGAGGAGCCCACGGTGTCTCTGCTGGTCTCTAACCAGACTTCCTGTCCTGTGGTGGTTTGTAGTCTCTGAAGATGTCAGAGGAGCCCACGGTGTCTCTGCTGGTCTCTAACTAGACTTCCTGTCCTGTGCTGGTTTGTAGTCTCTGAGGGTGTCAGAGGAGCCCACGGTGTCTCTGCTGGTCTCTAACTAGACTTCCTGTCCTGTGCTGGTTTGTAGTCTCTGAGGATGTCAGAGGAGCCCACGGTGTCTCTGCTGGTCTCTAACTAGACTTCCTGTCCTGTGCTGGTTTGTAGTCTCTGAGGATGTCAGAGGAGCCCACGGTGTCTCTGCTGGTCTCTAACTAGACTTCCTGTCCTGTGCTGGTTTGTAGTCTCTGAGGATGTCGGAGGAGCCCACGGTGTCTCTGCTGGTCTCTAACTAGACTTCCTGTCCTGTGCTGGTTTGTAGTCTCTGAGGGTGTCAGAGGAGCCCACGGTGTCTCTGCTGGTCTCTAACCAGACTTCCTGTCCTGTGCTGGTTTGTAGTCTCTGAGGATGTCGGAGGAGCCCACGGTGTCTCTGCTGGTCTCTAACTAGACTTCCTGTCCTGTGCTGGTTTGTAGTCTCTGAGGGTGTCAGAGGAGCCCACGGTGTCTCTGCTGGTCTCTAACTAGACTTCCTGTCCTGTGCTGGTTTGTAGTCTCTGAGGATGTCGGAGGAGCCCACGGTGTCTCTGCTGGTCTCTAACTAGACTTCCTGTCCTGTGCTGGTTTGTAGTCTCTGAGGATGTCAGAGGAGCCCACGGTGTCTCTGCTGGTCTCTAACCAGACTTCCTGTCCTGTGCTGGTTTGTAGTCTCTGAGGATGTCAGAGGAGCCCACGGTGTCTCTGCTGGTCTCTAACCAGACTTCCTGTCCTGTGCTGGTTTGTAGTCTCTGAGGATGTCAGAGGAGCCCACGGTGTCTCTGCTGGTCTCTAACCAGACTTCCTGTCCTGTGCTGGTTTGTAGTCTCTGAGGATGTCGGAGGAGCCCACGGTGTCTCTGCTGGTCTCTAACTAGACTTCCTGTCCTGTGCTGGTTTGTAGTCTCTGAGGATGTCAGAGGAGCCCACGGTGTCTCTGCTGGTCTCTAACTAGACTTCCTGTCCTGTGCTGGTTTGTAGTCTCTGAAGATGTCAGAGGAGCCCACGGTGTCTCTGCTGGTCTCTAACCAGACTTCCTGTCCTGTGCTGGTTTGTAGTCTCTGAGGATGTCGGAGGAGCCCACGGTGTCTCTGCTGGTCTCTAACTAGACTTCCTGTCCTGTGCTGGTTTGTAGTCTCTGAAGATGTCGGAGGAGCCCACGGTGTCTCTGCTGGTCTCTAACCAGACTTCCTGTCCTGTGCTGGTTTGTAGTCTCTGAAGATGTCAGAGGAGCCCACGGTGTCTCTGCTGGTCTCTAACCAGACTTCCTGTCCTGTGCTGGTTTGTAGTCTCTGAGGATGTCGGAGGAGCCCACGGTGTCTCTGCTGGTCTCTAACCAGACTTCCTGTCCTGTGCTGGTTTGTAGTCTCTGAAGATGTCAGAGGAGCCCACGGTGTCTCTGCTGGTCTCTAACCAGACTTCCTGTCCTGTGCTGGTTTGTAGTCTCTGAGGATGTCGGAGGAGCCCACGGTGTCTCTGCTGGTCTCTAACCAGACTTCCTGTCCTGTGCTGGTTTGTAGTCTCTGAGGATGTCGGAGGAGCCCACGGTGTCTCTGGTTGATGTTCTGGAGGAAGATGAAGAGTTGGAGGAAGAAGCTTCAGCCGTGTTGGCAGGAAGTGACTCTGACCACTGCTCCTATCCTCAGGTTAGTACTTTTGTACTTTCACACTTAACGGTTCTCCAGATCCACGACCCACCTGCGTTTTATTAACTCTCCCAAGAGTCACAGTCGTCCAACTGCAGATCAGGACCGGACCAAAAACATCAGGTGACACAATAAATCAGGTGCACCACATCCAGCCTCAGCTGGCTTCACGTAAACACTGTTTCCCATGTAGAGTTCGCTTGGGCCCCTCGCCCAGGGCCGTTAACGGCGGCCCAGGTGGACTAACGGCGGCCCAGGTGGACTAATGGCGGCCCAGGTGGACTAACGGCGGCCCAGGGCCCCAGGACATAACAATTTCAGTGCAAGATAATTTGAGTTATGGCATTAAATAAAATCATGTAACATCATCAGGTAGGCGACAGGAAACAGGGACGCAGCCAAATGAAAAACTTTCCTCAACACCCAACAAGTACATTCACATTTATTTCTTTAACCGCTGCATAAATGAAACCATCAGAATGAGCTGTTTCCTCAGTGTTTCTATGGTGGGGGGTCCGGGGCCCGAGAGGGTCCGGTAAAGTACATGAGCCCGTTTCCTTTTAATGGACACATGTGTTTCCTCCTCGCGCTAAATTCATCCAGTCCGACCCGGTTTTAAAAATAATGTTGTAACATGAAGACTTCACAGCCTGTCTTCATACTAAAGAGACAAACTGACAGGATAAAGTCTCTAACCTGCCTGGCAGCTCGCTCTGGGCCGCTTCACTTACCGTAAAGGCTGGAATACGTGTGCACTCGGAGTGTAGGCGCGGCTAGCTTAATCTCCTTCTCACAGACGAGAGACGGAAACACTCAAAGCGGTTCTTTTCAGCCACAGATAGAGCAGATGTGCTGGAGACAGTTCAGCAGAACAGCGTCTGCAAACGGCTCGGACTCTTTAAAATGCTTCCACACTGCCAACATGTTAAAACGTAGCTGTTCCTTAAAATGTATTCGGACTTTTGACGTATTAGGCTGTCCGATTAATCTCGGTGGCCGAACGTTCAGTGCATCCAACAGAAAGGGCTCAAACGCACAGTCCAACCACCAATGAACGAGTCCTTATCTCAGTTCTCATCTCCACAAGAGTCAAAAACCTCCTTTTCTGGATCCTAGCAAGCAAACAGAAGAACCACCCGGGCTGTCACTCAGGACAGACTGGGCCTCTTCTGTGTGAAGCGCCGTCACACGAACTCCCTGAGCTGACTGCTGGCTGTCGTCGATCACCACAATACGCTAACCGTACTACCTGTGTCTTTCTGTGGTGCATTTGTCTGTCCGCCAATGTGGCGGATGGCCTGACGATTTCACCCGCGACCGCAAAGGCTTGACCCGCATTTGGCGGGTGCAAGTTAGATTTACATTCAGTCCTTTAGCGGACGCTTTTACCCAGAGCGACCTACAGCTGCTGTAAATGTCCGAGGTCGCACCCCTCTGCAGCAGCGACGGGTTAAGGTTAAGGCACGTGTCTCATCCACTGCGCCACCATGCAGAGCATTTTCTAATTTAAGAATTTAAAAGAAACCCACAGAAATGAAACAGCTGTCTTGTCCTACTTACTAACATTTTACTTTATTATTTAATGTTATAATTTTCTCTTACTTACCAACTCTCCCACCTTCCACAGTTTCTGTATCCACTTTAGTTAGCTGGGTTTAATTTATTCAAGCGAGATACATTTAGTTTATCAAACAATCAGAAGTAGATAAAGTAATTTTACCGTCCGTGTTACTGCAGTGACGTGTGACTGCAGTAACCGGACGCTGACCAGCAGAAAGCGGCAGGGTTGTTATTGGTCATGACCAGGCTCAAAGGCCGTGACAAAAAGTGGGAAAAGACACGGCGCTTCAATTAACGAGGTTCATTGTAACATAAGATAACATTTAAATTATGGGATGGGTTAGTCAGCAAGATGTCTGTGAAGGTTCTCAGTCATCCAGGTCAGAGTTATCCAACGAAGGTTCAGGTCAAGGACAACAGGACTTGGTTGAAGATAGTAGAAGTCAGCAACATCAGTAGTGTAAGTGTGGATGGGTGATTGTGGTGTGAAGCGTTGTGGTGTCCAAATAATGCCAACGTGGAACAAAAACCCAAAAGCACTGGCAGGGAGGATGAGAGAGAGAGACATGATCTTGGAGGTGGAGCACTGGGACCAGGTGTTCCCGATCCGGGAGGGACCACTGCAATCAGCTCCTCAAACAGAAATCACCGCTGCAGTACAGACAGACATACACAGTCAAGCCACACAGGTGTGTCTCACATATTATTACAGCGTGTGTTTCTGTGTTTCAGGGCTACGTGAAGCGGCAGGCTCTGTACGCCTGCAGCACCTGCACACCGAAGGGCGGCGAGGCAGCAGGAGTGTGCTTGGCCTGTTCATACAAATGTCACGAAGGTCACGACCTCTTCGAACTCTACACCAAGAGGTCAGCCCTCACTGTAAACATACCGATTATCCAAGATGTTAATAAATGTATAAAGGCTATATTATACAGACCCTGATGGATCAATCAGCCTCTATCAACAGTCCACCGATTTATAGAGATTATTAATAAAAGTGATCATTTGATCAGGATCTAATGATCTGATATTAAACATTCCTGTAACTCTTGTTGACAAGACTATTGTGTTTTCTGCAGGAACTTCCGCTGTGACTGTGGAAATGGGAAGTTCACAGATCTGCAATGTAAACTCTACCCTGTGAGTCCACCACATATTATCTGCCTGTTATCCGCCTGTTCACTGCTTGTTCACCACACGTTCACTGCCTGTTCGTCACATGTTCACCACATGTTCGTCACATGTTCACTACCTGTACACCGCCTGTTCACCAAATGTTCACATGTTCACCACACATTCACCTCTTGTTGACCGCCTGTTCCCCAACTTGTTCACCGCCTGTTCACCATCTGTTCACCACCTGTTGAGCACCTCTTCACCAAATGTTCACATGTTCACCACACATTCACCGCTTGTTGACCGCCTGTTCACCACACGTTCACCACATATTTGTCACATGTTCACTATATGTACGTCACATGTTCACTACCTGTATACCACCTGTTCACCAAATGTTCACATGTTCACCATTTGTTCACATGTTTGTCACATGTTCACCACTTGTTCACCGCCCCTTCACCACACGTTCACTACATGTACGTCACATGTTCACTACCTGTACACCGCCTGTTCACCAAATGTTCACATGTTCACCAATTGTTCACATGTTCGTCACTTGTTCACCACTTGTTCACCGCCCCTTCACCACTCGTTCACTACATGTACGTCACATGTTCACCACCTGTACACCGCCTGTTCACCATCTGTTCACCACCTGTTGAGCACCTCTTCACCAAATGTTCACATGTTCACCACACATTCACCTCTTGTTCACTGCCCGTTCACCAATTGTTCACCACATGTTTTATAAAAAATTATGTTTATTTAACAAAAAACTCTGTAGCACATATTAAAATAAGTTTTATGTGAAATTTGAAAACTAGTGCTGGGCAACGATTTTCTGCGATGAATCGCAATTATCCGCAAGATTGAATAATGAATTCTAAAGTAGTGTATTGTGCACTTTTGATTTAAATGTACTGCTATATACACAAACGTACAATAACGTGGTTTGCAAACACTTACCACTTACCAGCAGTATTCCCTTTACACAATAGCAATAAAATATTTCTTGTAAATCTCAACTTCATCATTAATGTAATTAAATCAAATATTAAACCAAAGCTGTTTGCCGCTGCCAGGCCGTTACCTTTTTATCCAGAGTCCAGAGCCACGATCAGAACATCGGAACAGGCTCCTACTGAGCAACAGGTGAACAGATAGAAATCTGTCTCCAGGGAGCAGCAGAAATGGTCTGTGTTCAGCAGCAGGTGTCCCTGTTAGAGTGAGGGGAAGTGCTCGGAGCAGTTTAGAGATGCAGCCTAAATCACCATGGCAACAGCCCTCGAGTAACAGCTATCCACCTTTCGTAGTACGGGTTAATCAGTAAGTTACTCCTAAAGATACCTGGATAAGCCAGGTGTACCTCACTTTGTAGTAAAGGCCTCTGGTCCTGTAGAGTCACTGCAGGTGTTTCTGATGAGGTCATGTTCAGGCCAGGTGTCCTCGCCGTGTCATAAAGGTGTGTGTTAGATTCACGCTGTCTGTGTGTTTCAGGAGAAGGAGGAGGTCAACAGTCTGAACAAATACAGTCATAACTTCTTTGGAGTGTATTGTACTTGCAGCCGGCCTTACCCAGACCCAGACGACCAGGTGAGACACACACCTGAACCTCACCTGAACCGTGTCCACCAAGTGTGCTCTGATTCCTTTTAAACTTGATTCTTACTGTGATTGGCCGGTTTTCTGTGCAGGTGGAGGATGAGATGATTCAGTGTGTGGTATGTGAGGACTGGCTGCATGGCAGGGTGAGTCCCAGAGAAGAACTTGACACAGGTGACACTGACACAGGTAGGGCCGGTCCACCTGGCACAGGTAGGGCCGGTCCACCTGGCACCGGTGGCGCAGGTAGCGCCTGTTGAGGCGCCCCCTGCAGGCTGACCGTCACTGAACTCACCTGTATGTGTTTGCAGCACCTGGGCTGTGGGGTTCCAGACTGTGTGGAGCTGCAGGAGATGATCTGTGAGTCCTGTATGAACAGAAACCCTTTCCTCTGGACCTACGCCGCTCACCTGGCAGGTAAGCACTCCTGTCCATCAGCCAGCTCAGATTTATTTATGTAGCCCAGGATCACACATTCATTCTGAGTTTTACAATTTAAGCACATTTAATCATCAGTGTGTAACCATCTGGTGGAGAAAATGTTGAAATGTAATCAATGTCTATGAATCTGTGCATATAGATGTGTGTTCAGATGGATGTAAATTATTGGGGACAGTTCACAATGAATGTGTTGTTGCTTCGTACCGTACATGTCCCCTTTTAAATGGCTTATTACTTCATCACTGATCATTTCTTCTCCTGGATTTGGCTCCACAGCCTCAACATAGCTTTTATAATGCAATATCTGACTCCGCCCACACAGACACGAAGTCTTCAACAAGCTTGTGTCTCGCATCTGCCGATGTGGTTTAGGGTTGGGCTAAATTTCCATCAGATGATTTCTACACTGAAACATCGGGATGGACGATGGCACTGGGGGAGGGGGGGATAACGGTCGTCTTATGTGCGTGTGTTCACTCGCACAGACTTCACTCGGTTAAAAACTAGTCTACGACGCGGTGGAAATTTTCCCAGCACGGAGCAGGGGAAGCAGCAGTGAAGCAGATGGTGGTTTCGGTTGTTTGATAGGCTGCGTCATTAACAAGCAGCTCACCTGCTGCCCTGATAACGGATCGTGGGTGGAAAAAAGACGAGTTCTGAGTCTTTTAGGCGACTTTATAAAACGTACTGCCGATGGAGAAAGTGGAGCGGAGGGCGAGGGGGGAGACAGAGAGAGGCGGGGCCATCCTGAGCTGTAGGCCTCCTGTGTGTCTGAGTGTGGCGAGAAGAGAATTCAGAGGAAGGTGCAAAGCATATTTAAAATGTATAATAACGTTTGTGGGGATCAACCAATGACCATCTGTCAGCCGGACGATGGCGTCGTCTGTCGGCCCAACCCTAATGTGGTTTCACTTTCTCTAGCTAGCACGCTGACTTTCTTCAGTATAACGGCGAAAAAATTACCAGAATGCAGAAAATGAACTGTTTAATACTCAAAATGTTCGATTTCTTAAAATTAGTGTTAAATGCTTGACTTGTGAGCTGAGTGTCTCGTCTCACCTTTACTTATTACCATCAGAACATTTCACCACGGTGTAAAGTAACCTGTACCTGTTCTCCAGTTCATCTCATACTTCCTGTCTCTGTGACGCACTTCCTGTTCAGTTCCGGGTGCAGCAGTGCAGGTGAAGGAGGAAACGGGAGCCGACGAGTCAAACGCAAACCCTTCTAACAAAGAAGAAAAGGTCAGAGGGTTTAACTGATTAGTTTACATCTGCACCATGAATTCACTCTGATCAATGTGATTGGCTAATAAATCAATGATCTGTCAGGGTGATGATGTCATCCAGCCCAGCTGTAAGCGGAGCCGTGAGGAGGAGGAGCCAAGCTGCAGGCTGAAGGAGCTGCAGATCATTGGTCAGAAAAGACTCCAATCGGGAGCCGTGTTCTGGCCGTCAGGGTGGCGCTCCAAACTCTGCTCCTGCAACACCTGCCAGGTAAAATTCACCTGTCACTGATGATGCAACTGTGAGGTCATGTGTTTGTTCAATATCTGATGTCTAATCCCCCTTAACTCCTAAAACGAGTCTGTCAAAGACCAGGGAGAACCGCGGAGTCTGTCAAAGACCAGGGAGAACCGCGGAGTCTGTCAAAGACCAGGGAGAACCGCGGAGTCTGTCAAAGACCAGGGAGAACCGCGGAGTCTGTCAAAGACCAAGACTGACGAGTCTTTGTGTCCTCAGGAGCGTCTCTATGGAGCCAGTCTCTCCTTCCTGTTGGACGAGTCGGACACCGTCCTCGCCTACGAGAACAAAGGAAAGAGCAGCGAGCAGAGACAGCAAGGACACGACCCTCTGATGTCAGCGCTGGACAACCTGAACCGAGTGCAGCAGCTGGAGATCATTCACGGTACACACACCTTCAAGTACTACACAAGAATTACAAAAAGTACTACACGTAGAACCACACAAGTGCTACACGTAGAACCACACAAGTGCTACACGTAGAACCACACAAGTGCTACACGTAGAACCACACAAGTGCTACACGTAGAACCACACGTAGAACCACACAAGTGCTACACGTAGAACCACACAAGTGCTACACGTAGAACCACACAAGTGCTACACGTAGAACCACACAAGTGCTACACGTAGAACCACACAAGTGCTACACGTAGAACCACACGTAGAACCACACAAGTGCTACACGTAGAACCACACGTAGAACCACACAAGTGCTACACGTAGAACCACACGTAGAACCACACAAGTGCTACACGTAGAACCACACGTAGAACCACACAAGTGCTACACGTAGAACTACACGTAGAACCACACAAGTGCTACGCGTAGAACCACACAAGTGCTACGCGTAGAACCACAAAAGTGCTACGCGTAGAACTACAAAAGCACTACGCGTAGAACTACAAAAGCACTACGCGTAGAACCACACAAGTGCTACGCGTAGAACCACACGTAGAACCACACAAGTGCTACACGTAGAACTACACGTAGAACCACACAAGTGCTACACGTAGAACCACACAAGTGCTACACGTAGAACTACACGTAGAACCACACAAGTGCTACGCGTAGAACCACAGTTGTAGCTTGTTGTCTGACGCCAGTTTTTCTTTCAGGATACAACGACATGAAAACGGAACTGAAGGACTTCCTGCAGACGTTCGCAGCAGAGGGGAAGGTGAGTGAGGCCTGAAGACGGCCTTTGACCTTTGACCTGACGTGTAGTACACGAGTACAGAATTAAAACGCGCCGCTGTCTGGCCTCTGATAGGTTGTGACTCCTGATGACATTCGTCAGTTCTTCGAGCAGCAGAAGAGTCGAAAGAGAAGACGAGACGACGCCGGGCCCTTCTACTGCACCTGATGACCTTTGATCTGCCGCGACCTCGGAATGACCTTTGACTTTTCTTCCCGGGACGATCCATCTGTATCTCCTTCCTGTTTTTATCTGCTGTGTTTTAAAGCGCTCCCGTGTTCAGTGGTTCAGAGCTCGCCATCGTTAACGTGTTTCCTTTGTAATGAAAACTAATAAAGCTGAATCAGCAACAGTCAGTCTGCTCGTATTCCTCGACCAATCAGAGGTGAATATTGAAGATCAGATCACAGTGACTGATTTGAATGAAAGCCTGTCTGAAGGAGTCAGAGCTTAGAGAGGTCCTGATCAATACAGACCCCTCCTGGAGGCCCCGTGTCACCTGTTGCCTTGGATACGACACCTCAGTGGGCTGTAGGCCGGATCACCATCATCAGGACTAAACCCAGAATCCTCCCGAACGGGCCGAGGCGTTCCTCCTGTTCACTGGTCCTGCAGCGTTATCCCGCCCACACTGTGTGTGTGCACGTTTACCAGCTGCTGGAAAGTGAAGCGGGTCATTGGGTTGTGGTCGATGAGGACGCACGCTACAATACATCAGCTTGAAGCCTAATTTATACTTCTGCGTCTAATCGATGGCATAGCCTCTGCGTAGCCCTGTAGCCTACGCCTGAGTGCACCTCATCAAAAATCTACCAACACGTGGATCTGAACCCGTCCCCCCTCATGTTTGTCCTGATGTGGATCTGAACCCGTCCCCCCTCATGTTTGTCCTGATGTGGATCTGAACCCGCCCCCCCTCATGTTTGTCCTGATGTGGATCTGAACCATTTGTGACCACTGTCTGATGGCAAAAATTTCTATACAAGATGTCTGTCTGATAGTGCTGTAGCTAAATTTAAGGATGCGATTCCATCAGCTCTAAATTCATTATCAAGTCACAAAGTAACGGAGGACTCCTATGCTAATTTCAGTCCCTCCCAAATCGATCATCTTGTTGATAGTGCTGCAGGCTCGCTGCGAATGACACTCGACTCTGTAGCCCCTCTAAAAAAGAAAATACTAAAACAAAGACGGTTAGCTCCATGGTATAATACTGAAACTCGCAAATTAAAGCAAATATCGTGGAAACTTGAGAGGAATTGGCGTTCCACCAAAGTGGAAAATTCTCGTTTAATCTGGCAAGATAGTCTTAAAACTTATAGGAAGGCCCTCCGTAATGCCAGAGCAGCGTACTACTCGTCATTAATAGAGGAAAATAGGAACAAGCCCAGGTTTCTTTTCAGCACTGTAGCCAGGCTGACAGAGAGTCACAGCTCTATTGAGCCAAGTATTCCCATAGCTCTCAGTAGTTACGACTTCATGAGCTTCTTTAATGATAAAATTCTAGCTATTAGAGACAAAATTCACCAAGACCTGCCCTCAATTGGCACCGACTTATCTCTAAACTCAGGAACCTTAGAAACAGCTGTAGAACCAGATACATGTTTAGACTGTTTTGCTTCCCTCAATCTTTACCAACTAACTTCAATAATTTCTTCATCCAAACCATCAACCTGCCTCTTAGACCCCATCCCGACTAGGCTGAAAATATTTTTTTTCCTAATCATATTTTTTTGTGATTTCATACCTGTTCAGGGTTAAAAAACATCCTACAATCCACACATTTTTTTTATTTTTTATTTTTATTTTACAGCATGTCCACTGTAGTAGACGACGGGATCATTTGAGTACGAAAACAGACACATTTGGTAGATACAAATTTTACCAGATTATAGAGGTTTTTTTTAACTAAGAATACATACATTTTGGGCTGTAAATTGACTATTATACAAGAATGCAGACATTTTGATTATAAAATAGACACATTTATCATTCTTGAACACTATCTTTACTATTCAATCCTTTTATTGGTCCCCTTTAATCCTTGAGTTATTTGAACAATGAACATAGAACTAATGTGAAACTGATTTTTTGGGGGATTTATTTCTTCTGTCAAACTGAATCCAATCTAGTTTTTCTTCACTCTTCATTTTGTTCTTAGTATGTTCTTTGTTAGTGGTGATAGTCCTGGAAGCAATTTCTCTTTTTGGTAATGCAGAGGAACATCTTGCATTTGGTACATCTCATGTACGTCTTGCTCTTGCAGCCCTTATTTCTGCATCTTTCTGCATGCTTGGTATCCATCATCTCAGGCATGTGCGTGGCTCCTAGTCTGCGCACAGATGGCTCTGGTTGTGGGATCCTCATTTTAGATGGTGGCTCATACTCATCCTCACTCTCTTCACAGCTGTTATCCAGTTCCGGACTCTCCAACAGCTCTTCAGCTAGGACTAATTTGAAGTCCAGGTACTGATGTGTGTTCTTGGATGCTCTGTGCAGAGCTTTGCTGTCAGACTTGTATTGTATCCAGGAGTTTGTGATGGCAACATCAAAGAAGTGACTGATCACACGCGATGTCCATTTCTTGGTCCTGCTTGACATACGATAGAAGCTAAGCATGCGATCACAAAGATCCACGCCACCCATGTTGTCATTATACTGCTTAATTACTGCTGGTCTTTTAACCTGGACCATGTGCTTTTCTTTCTTGGACCATCTGGTACAGATGTCTTCTGGGTCTTTCCCATGTACAGTGGATGCCATGAGCACTGGTTTGTTGTCGAACCATTTTGTGATGGCCAGCTCAGGACTCTTTCTGGCCACTGACACTGATGTTCCTCTCCCCTCTTTTTTCAACTGTTTGTCTTCTGGCAGCTGGCACAGCTTTGGGACACGGTTCTTCATTATAGTTCCAGTTGCAGGAAGGCCCTTTGCCAGCAATGCATCCAATAGATCTATGGTTGTGAAGTACCTGTCGAAGAATATGTGGCTTCCTTTTGGAACAGATTCAACCATGCGTAGAACTGCTGCAGCTCCAACTCCTAACCTTTGGACTGTAAAGGTATTCTACCCTTGGTAGACTTCAAAATCAAGCATCAGACCATTTGGGGATGCGAGGACAAAGACCTTTAGGCCAGTAGGGTTTGGCTTGCCGGGAACATATTGCCTGACTGGACAACGGCCTGTGAATGGGATGATTTGCTCATCAATGCAGACCCTCTCTGGTTTTGCAAGGCTGAGACAGCCTTGCCGTACACGATCGAGTATTGGCCTAACTTTCCAAAGAGATTTTGCTACTTATGACTGGCACTTTAGTTTTTCTGGCCCAAAACATTTTAATTCTGGGATAGCCAAGGCAGGCCATGTGGACTGAAATGCCAAAGAAGATTTTTATTTCTTGTGGCGTAGTGTTCATACACACTCCTCTGCTTTGCAGCTCTCTTAGATTTGTGTATGTTGCCAAATCTTCAAAGACCTTGTTGTCAATGTACTGTGAAAAGTATTCAATTGGACTCCAGTCTGCACGTGTTGTAGGGTCATCTTGACACACAGGAAGCCCAGGTAACACAGGTGCAAATCTGATATGAAGGGAAAAAAAGATTAATAAATGATAAATAAAAACAGTTTATATACTCAATGCAGCTAAATTTAAAATTGTGGAACTGCATCAAACATACATATTACTCCTGGCCCACAGGGGGCGTCGAGTTTCCTGCTCATCCCTGTCTGTGTCTGACTCTGTGTCTGCATCTGTCCCTTCAACTGAGCCTTCTGCATCATCTTCATCTTCTTCATCACAGTCTTCTCTCACTGGTTGAAACTCATTCTCATCTCTCTCATCATCTGACAACTCTAAATCTGAATCTCCCTCGACTATTTTGTAAAGAATTCTTTCTGCTTCAGTTCTGTTTCCTATAAAAATGTGGAGTCATTATTTACATGAAGATAGTCCTGATGTCCACTATAGTTGACATTCTTAAAATGGCAAATTTTTCAAAAGATACATAATGTATTTGCTATCAGAACTAAATATATGATTCCTAACACCTTAATGAACAAGAAAATATAAACAAAACCATAGACAAACAATATTTGACTCACCTCTTATCTTTCCATAAAATGTGCTTGTTCCTATGCCGTCCATTTTGGATTGAAAGATAGCGGGGGTTCCCGGCCTCCCAGCCAATCAAATAACATATCAATGAAAAGCCCAGGATGTCCTCTGTACAGTACAGCAGGAATTAAGAGACTAGCACAAAAGATTTAAAGGAGAGGGATGAAACTCAAATGTCCACTACGGTGGACATAAGTCAATGGGCTGGGTCTCAGGACCCTTAGTCAGCACTTCTATACTAGATATGATCAATCTATCTTTATCAACAGGCTATGAACCACAGTACTTTAAAGTAGCTGTAATTAAACCTCTTCTGAAAAAGCCCAAACCGGATGTTTTAGCCAACTATAGACCTATATCTAACCTTCCATTTCTCTCTAAGGTTCTGCAGAAAGCAGTTGCTAAACAGCTGTGTGACTTTCTACAGAGCAATAGTTTATTTGAGGATTTTCAGTCATGATTTAGAGCTCATCATAGCACAGAGACAGCACTGGTAAAAATTACTAACGACCTCCTTATTGCATCAGACAAAGGACTTGTCTCTGTACTGGTTTTATTAGATCTTAGTGCTGCATTTGATACCATTGACCATCAGATCCTATTGCAGAGACTGGAACATTTCATTGGCATTAAAGGAACCGCTCTAAGCTGGTTTAAGTCCTATTTATCAGATCGATTTCAGTTTGTACATGTTAACGATGAGTCCTCCATGCACACCAAAGTTACTCCTGGAGTTCCTCAAGGATCTGTCCTTGGACCAATCCTCTTCACTTTATATATGCTTCCTTTAGTCAATATTATCAGGAAACATTCCATAAGCTTTCATTGTTATGCAGATGATACTCAGTTATATCTATCGATCAAGCCAGATGAAACTCATCAATTAGCTAAACTTCAAATGTGCCTTCAGGATGTTAAAACCTGGATGACCTGTAATTTTCTCATGTTAAACTCAGATAAAACTGAAGTTATTGCTCTGGGGCCTAAGCACCTCCGTGACGCATTATCTAAAGATATAGTTTCCCTTGATGGCATCGCCCTGGCCTCCAGCACCACTGTGAGGAATCTTGGAGTTATCTTTGATCAGGACATGTTGTTTCATTCTCACATTAAGCAAATTTCAAGGACCGCCTTTTTTCACCTACGTAATATTGCGAAAATCAGG
Organism: Micropterus salmoides; assembly: GCF_014851395.1. Classification (NCBI taxonomy): domain Eukaryota; kingdom Metazoa; phylum Chordata; class Actinopteri; order Centrarchiformes; family Centrarchidae; genus Micropterus; species Micropterus salmoides. The sequence goes on from NW_024040928.1 coordinate 33,197,885, forward strand.
AACATCCTGTCTAAAAATGATGCAGAAAAACTAGTCCATGCATTTGTTACTTCTAGGCTGGATTACTGCAATTCCTTATTATCCGGCTGCTCGAAAAAGTCCATTAAGACTCTTCAGCTGATCCAGAATGCTGCAGCACGTGTTCTGACAGGAACCAGGAAAAGAGATCACATTTCTCCTGTTTTAGCTTCTTTGCATTGGCTTCCAGTAAAATCCAGAATAGAATTTAAAATCATTCTTCTTACCTACAAAGCTCTTAATGGTCAGGCACCATCTTATCTTAAAGAGCTCATAGTACCTTACTACCCCACCAGAGCACTGCGCTCCCAGAATGCAGGGTTACTTGTGGTTCCTAGAGTCTCCAAAAGTAGACTAGGAGCCAGAGCGTTCAGCTATCAAGCTCCTCTCCTGTGGAACCAGGTTCCAGTTTGGGTTCAGGAGGCAGACACCATCTCCACATTTAAGAGTAGGCTTAAGACTTTCCTCTTTGATAAAGCTTATAGTTAGGGCTGGCTCAGGTAGTCCTGAACCATCCCTTAGTTATGCTGCTATAGGCCTAGACTGCCGGGGGATTTCCCATGATGCACTGAGCTCCTCTCTCCTCAACTTTCTATCCCTCTGTATGCAACCTCATCCCATTATTGCATGTTACTAACACAACTTCTCCCCTTTCTGGTAGTCTTGTGCTTTCTCGTCCCTCTCCTCTCTCCTATCACTTCCTGCAGGTGTTTCTGGCTCTGGAGCTGTGGAGTCTGGATCTGTGGTTGCGGGTCACCTGCTGCCCCCGTGTTCCTGCACCATACCCTCTGCTACAACAACTATTGTTACTAGTCCTATTGTTATTATTGTTATTATAATCGTTAACATTATGATTTATCAGTAACACTACTATACATACCATATCTGTGTGTATATTGTGTAGGCTGCCTCCCCCCCCACCCCCCATCCCTCTCTTCCTCTTTCTGGTATGTGTCCTGATGTGGTGCAGATCTGATCCTGCAGGACTGTTTCTGCACTTCAAACGTCTCACTTATCCTCCATCACATCACTCATCCTCCGTCAGCTGTTTGTTCTGCACAGGAAATCTAATCAGCTGGATTGTTGAGCCAAACCCTAACCCTAACCCCTAACCCTAACCCTTTCTGAAGCAGGCGACTTGCTGTCTCTCTAAATTGTACATATAAAAATCTTTATTTTTGCTTATTTAAAGTACTTTCTTTAAAATAATGTTTCTATTTCTTAGTTAATCATTTCTGCATGTTTGATTAGAAACGAACGGATTCTGTTTCTGTGTACAGATTGCTGGTTTGCAAAGGGCCATTCTTGGATTCTTTGCATTATTTAAGAACACGTGCATTAATAGGTAGTAATAGGGATATAAGCAGGAAACTTCACTTTAGCGTTTCTCAGACTGCAGTACGTTAATACAGAGTTTAAATCACTGTTTCATGAAGAATCCAGGTGGGATAGTCGTGTTATTGGTGCGTGGCACTTACTTTAATTAATGAAGAGGCTTTACTTCACAAATTTGGCCACCAGAGGGAGACAACAGACTTCATAAAGACACATTGTGACACCTGGGAATCTAAGGTGGCGCTGACGGGACAGCTTTGGCCTGTGTGTAGCCGTCAGCAGCAGACAGCCTGTTGTTTCCTGGGTTTACAGTTTCACTAGAACAACTGGAAGTGACAGTAAGTGCACTCTGGATCTGGGCCAGATTCAACTTAAACTAGAAGCAGGGAGGGAACAGGTGAAGCACGTTAGGAAACCAAGCTAAACAAACACACATCAAACTGATCGCTACAAAATAAGACAGGAAGTCAAGCACGAGACAACACAACAGGACGGATTTAACAAAGTAAAACAGAGAACACGAGCTGGAACTCAGAACCAGAGTCAGGAAAACATCAGAACCACAGGAAAGGGTATTTGTGGACTGCTGCTCCTAAGTTATACAGCTTGGGGTTAGGGTTACAGAACCTGACACCTCTGGCTGTGACAGTCTAGAACACGAGGAAAGACCCCCGAGACAGTTTCCCACTTTGTGTGTCAGCTGAAAAAACAGCTGTAAACTGAGGCTTTCGTTTAGATTTGTCTTACTTTTCCTCCAGATGAGCAGTGAAACTCAGATGTGAAGTTATTCTAAAGCTTTCACCAACAGATTTGTTTGACCAACAGATGAGAAAGTTAGTGTTTGTTTTATTTAACTTTTAACACGTTTGTTTCAGCAGCGCTTCGTTAATGAAAAACTCTGTTTCTTTACTTTTAGTGTCAGTGATGGAGATGAAAGGATGAAGACTCGCCACATTTTCTCTAACGTTCTCTAACAAACTGATTAAAACCTGGAGCTCTGACTGAAGCTTTTCATGCCGTTCTGCTGTGAGAACTTTAATGTCATCAGATCTTCGCTGATGAACAGTTCGCTTTCTGTTAAGGCTGCTTTCTCTTTGCTTACAAAGTTTCTTTTCTAAAGAGCCACAGGATCACTGCTGTTTATTTCATTTCAGTTATTTATTTGCTTTACCTCCACGGAGAGAAGCCAAACCAAATGATTTCATCATGAGTTTAATGAGAAGATCAGTCATCCCTGCTGCACTGAAAAGGAACCTGGATGCAGGTGAGACGTTCATTAGAAGATGATGAAGATGATGAAGATGTCCTCTCAGCTCAGGCTTTAGATCGTGTCGTCTCTCTGGGAACCGATGTTCTCAAACAGGAAGTGATTAAGTCAAAGTAAACAGAGACGTTTCCTGCTCAAACACAAACACACAAACTGCAGCTTTATTTTCTCTTCAGACACACAAACACTTCCTGTTTACACAAACATCATAACAACTGAATGTTTTCAACCAGCGAGAGCAGAGAGGATAAAAACACTCGCCCAGGGTTTTTAACAAAATAAAGGACCATGAGGAGAGAGACAATGCTCTTAGTTTTGACAGCTTTCTTCTACAGGTGTCACATTGAATGTTAAGATGTCATAATGATGTCATGATTATTTATGAGGTCATAATAAATATTAATAATGATGTCAAATATGCATGAAGCAATACAAAACGCTTCAGTCTAATTCAAACTAAATCATTTGATTAATATTTTGGATTAAATGTGGTTATAACATATTGATGAGCGAGCTTCCTCCAGGTCCAGGGTGAGGAAGAGGAGGAGGTCTTCAGTCAGGTCCTCTGCCACGTGATGAGGCACTGGGTCGCCTGATGAAGGCTGTCTGATGCTGTAGCCTGATGAAGAAGAGGATGAAGATTAGGTCAGTGTCTGGGACCCTGTTTGGACCTGGTCCTATACTCTGGCAGGTGATGAAGGATCCAGGCAGCTGGAGTCAGCAGCGCCACAGCAAACACCGACATGACGAAGAAACTTTGCTGTTGGAGACAAAAACAGAGCTTTTTGTTTTGAACCAATCACAGCACACATGACATCATCAGGACAATGACTTCACTTCATAGGTAGCAAATACGTTAATCTAGCGTTTAGTCTGGATCATTAAAGAAAAAGATCCTGCTGGTTCTTCAGACGAAGCCTCTAAATCTAAAGAGCACAAAATAAAGACTTCAAACTTCACAGCAGCATTTCAATCAGCAAAACTTTATTGATCCAGAGAGAAAAACTAATGAAAGAGACTGACGTTTCCTGACAATCGTCTGAAACTGAACTGATTGGTCGTCTGTTATTGATAGTCTGTTGTTGGTCGTCTGTTATGGGTCGTCTGTTATTGAGAGTCTGTTATTGAGAGTCTGTTATGGTCGTGTGTTATTGAGAGTCTGTTATGGGTCGTCTGTTGTTGGTCGTCTGTTATTGATAGTCTGTTGTTGGTCGTCTGTTATGGGTCGTCTGTTGTTGGTCGTCTGTTATTGATAGTCTGTTGTTGGTCGTCTGTTATTGATAGTCTGTTATGGTCGTCTGTTATTGAGAGTCTGTTATGGGTCGTCTGTTGTTGGTCGTCTGTTATTGATATTCTGTTGTTGGTCGTCTGTTATTGATAGTCTGTTGTTGGTCGTCTGTTATTGATAGTCTGTTGTTGGTCGTCTGTTATGGGTCGTCTGTTATTGATAGTCTGTTATGGGTCGTCTGTTATGGGTCGTCTGTTGTTGGTCGTCTGTTATTGATAGTCTGTTATGGGTCATCTGTTGTTGGTCGTCTGTTATTGATAGTCTGTTGGTCGTCTGTTGTTGGTCGTCTGTTGTTGGTCGTCTTTTATGGGTCGTCTGTTGTTGGTTGTCTGTTATGGATAGTCTGTTGTTGATAGTCTGTTGTTGGTCGTCTTTTATGGGTCGTCTGTTATGGATAGTCTGTTGGTCGTCTGTTGTTGGTCGTCTTTTATGGGTGGTCTGTTGTTGGTCGTCTGTTGTTGGTCATCTGTTGTGGGTCGTCTGTTGTGGGTCGTCTGTTGGTCGTCTGTTGTTGGTCGTCTTTTATGGGTCGACTGTTGTTGGTTGTCTGTTATTGATAGTCTGTTGTTGATAGTCTGTTATGGGTCGTCTGTTATTGATAGTCTGTTATGGGTCGTCTGTTGTGGGTCGTCTGTTATTGATAGTCTGTTGTTGGTCGTCTGTTATTGATAGTCTGTTATGGGTCGTCTGTTGTTGGTCGTCTGTTATTGATAGTCTGTTGTTGGTCGTCTGTTATTGATAGTCTGTTGTGGGTCGTCTGTTATTGATAGTCTGTTGTGGGTCGTCTGTTATTGATAGTCTGTTGTGGGTCGTCTGTTATGGGTCGTCTGTTGTTGGTCGTCTGTTATTGATAGTCTGTTATGGGTCGTCTGTTGTTGGTCGTCTGTTATTGATAGTCTGTTGTTGGTCGTCTGTTATTGATAGTCTGTTGTGGGTCGTCTGTTGTTGGTCGTCTGTTGTTGGTCGTCTGTTGTTGGTCGTCTGTTGTTGGTCGTCTGTTATGGGTCGTCTGTTGTTGGTCGTCTGTTATTGATAGTCTGTTGTGGGTCGTCTGTTATTGATAGTCTGTTGTGGGTCGTCTGTTATGGGTCGTCTGTTGTTGGTCGTCTGTTATTGATAGTCTGTTATGGGTCGTCTGTTGTTGGTCGTCTGTTATTGATAGTCTGTTGTTGGTCGTCTGTTATTGATAGTCTGTTGTGGGTCGTCTGTTATGGGTCGTCTGTTGTTGGTCGTCTGTTGTTGGTCGTCTGTTGTTGGTCGTCTGTTGTTGGTCGTCTGTTGTTGGTCGTCTGTTGTTGGTCGTCTGTTGTTGGTCGTCTGTTATGGGTCGTCTGTTATGGGTCGTCTGTTATGGGTCGTCTGTTGTTGGTCGTCTGTTGTTGGTCGTCTGTTGTGGGTCGTCTGTTGGTCGTCTGTTGTTGGTCGTCTTTTATGGGTCGTCTGTTGTTGGTTGTCTGTTATGGATAGTCTGTTGTTGATAGTCTGTTGTTGGTCGTCTTTTATGGGTCGTCTGTTATGGATAGTCTGTTGGTCGTCTGTTGTTGGTCGTCTTTTATGGGTGGTCTGTTGTTGGTCGTCTGTTGTTGGTCGTCTTTTATGGGTCGTCTGTTGTTGGTTGTCTGTTATGGATAGTCTGTTGTTGATAGTCTGTTGTTGGTCGTCTTTTATGGGTCGTCTGTTATGGATAGTCTGTTGGTCGTCTGTTGTTGGTCGTCTTTTATGGGTGGTCTGTTGTTGGTCGTCTGTTGTTGGTCATCTGTTGTGGGTCGTCTGTTGTGGGTCGTCTGTTGTGGGTCGTCTGTTGTGGGTCGTCTGTTGTTGGTCGTCTTTTATGGGTCGACTGTTGTTGGTTGTCTGTTATTGATAGTCTGTTGTTGATAGTCTGTTGTTGGTCGTCTTTTATGGGTCAGCTGTTGTTGGTCGTCTGTTGTTGGTCGTCTGTTGGTCGTCTGTTATGGGTCGTCTGTTGTTGGTCGTCTGTTATGGGTCGTCTGTTGTTGGTCGTCTGTTATTGAGAGTCTGTTATGGTCGTGTGTTATTGAGAGTCTGTTGTTGGTCGTCTGTTGTTGGTCGTCTGTTATGGGTCGTCTGTTATGGATAGTCTGTTGGTCGTCTGTTGTTGGTCGTCTGTTGTTGGTCGTCTGTTGTTGGTCGTCTGTTGTTGGTCGTCTGTTATTGATAGTCTGTTGTTGATAGTCTGTTGTTGATAGTCTGTTGTTGGTCGTCTTTTATGGGTCGTCTGTTGTTGGTCGTCTGTTGTTGGTCGTCTGTTGGTCGTCTGTTATGGGTCGTCTGTTGTTGGTCGTCTGTTATGGGTCGTCTGTTGTTGGTCGTCTGTTATTGAGAGTCTGTTATGGTCGTGTGTTATTGAGAGTCTGTTATGGGTCGTCTGTTGTTGGTCGTCTGTTATTGATAGTCTGTTGTTGGTCGTCTGTTATTGATAGTCTGTTGTTGGTCGTCTGTTATGGGTCGTCTGTTGTTGGTCGTCTGTTATTGATAGTCTGTTGTTGGTCGTCTGTTATTGATAGTCTGTTATGGTCGTCTGTTGTTGGTCGTCTGTTATTGATATTCTGTTGTTGGTCGTCTGTTATTGATAGTCTGTTGGTCGTCTGTTATTGATAGTCTGTTGTTGGTCGTCTGTTATGGGTCGTCTGTTATTGATAGTCTGTTATGGGTCGTCTGTTATGGGTCGTCTGTTGTTGGTCGTCTGTTATTGATAGTCTGTTATGGGTCATCTGTTGTTTGTCGTCTGTTATTGATAGTCTGTTGGTCGTCTGTTGTGGGTCGTCTGTTGTGGGTCGTCTGTGGGTTGTCTGTTATTGATAGTCTGTTGGTCGTCTGTTGTTGGTCGTCTTTTATGGGTCGTCTGTTGTTGGTTGTCTGTTATGGATAGTCTGTTGTTGATAGTCTGTTGTTGGTCGTCTTTTATGGGTCGTCTGTTATGGATAGTCTGTTATTGATAGTCTGTTGGTCGTCTGTTGTTGGTCGTCTTTTATGGGTCGTCTGTTGTTGGTCGTCTGTTGTTGGTCGTCTGTTGTGGGTCGTCTGTTGTGGGTCGTCTGTTGGTCGTCTGTTGTTGGTCGTCTGTTGTTGGTCGTCTGTTATTGATAGTCTGTTGTTGGTCGTCTGTTATGGGTCGTCTGTTGTTGGTCGTCTGTTATTGATAGTCTGTTGTTGGTCGTCTGTTATTGATAGTCTGTTATGGTCGTCTGTTGTTGGTCGTCTGTTATTGATATTCTGTTGTTGGTCGTCTGTTATTGATAGTCTGTTGTTGGTCGTCTGTTATTGATAGTCTGTTGTTGGTCGTCTGTTATGGGTCGTCTGTTATTGATAGTCTGTTATGGGTCGTCTGTTATTGATAGTCTGTTGTTGGTCGTCTGTTGTTGGTCGTCTGTTATGGGTCGTCTGTTATTGGTCGTCTGTTATTGAGAGTCTGTTATGGTCGTGTGTTATTGAGAGTCTGTTATGGGTCGTCTGTTGTTGGTCGTCTGTTATTGATAGTCTGTTGTTGGTCGTCTGTTATTGATAGTCTGTTATGGGTCGTCTGTTGTTGGTCGTCTGTTATTGATAGTCTGTTGTTGGTCGTCTGTTATTGATAGTCTGTTGTTGGTCGTCTGTTATGGGTCGTCTGTTGTTGGTCGTCTGTTATTGATAGTCTGTTATGGTCGTCTGTTATTGAGAGTCTGTTATGGGTCGTCTGTTGTTGGTCGTCTGTTATTGATATTCTGTTGTTGGTCGTCTGTTATTGATAGTCTGTTGTTGGTCGTCTGTTATGGGTCGTCTGTTATTGATAGTCTGTTATGGGTCGTCTGTTATGGGTCGTCTGTTGTTGGTCGTCTGTTATTGATAGTCTGTTATGGGTCATCTGTTGTTGGTCGTCTGTTATTGATAGTCTGTTGGTCGTCTGTTGTTGGTCGTCTGTTGTGGGTCGTCTGTTGGTCGTCTGTTGTTGGTCGTCTTTTATGGGTCGTCTGTTGTTGGTTGTCTGTTATGGATAGTCTGTTGTTGATAGTCTGTTGTTGGTCGTCTTTTATGGGTCGTCTGTTATGGATAGTCTGTTGGTCGTCTGTTGTTGGTCGTCTTTTATGGGTCGTCTGTTGTTGGTTGTCTGTTATGGATAGTCTGTTGTTGGTCGTCTTTTATGGGTCGTCTGTTATGGATAGTCTGTTGGTCGTCTGTTGTTGGTCGTCTTTTATGGGTGGTCTGTTGTTGGTCGTCTGTTGTTGGTCATCTGTTGTGGGTCGTCTGTTGTGGGTCGTCTGTTGTGGGTCGTCTGTTGTGGGTCGTCTGTTGTTGGTCGTCTTTTATGGGTCGACTGTTGTTGGTTGTCTGTTATTGATAGTCTGTTGTTGATAGTCTGTTGTTGGTCGTCTTTTATGGGTCGTCTGTTGTTGGTCGTCTGTTGTTGGTCGTCTGTTGGTCGTCTGTTATGGGTCGTCTGTTGTTGGTCGTCTGTTATGGGTCGTCTGTTGTTGGTCGTCTGTTATTGAGAGTCTGTTATGGTCGTGTGTTATTGAGAGTCTGTTGTTGGTCGTCTGTTGTTGGTCGTCTGTTATTGATAGTCTGTTGTTGGTCGTCTGTTGTTGGTCGTCTGTTATGGATAGTCTGTTGGTCGTCTGTTGTTGGTCGTCTGTTGTTGGTCGTCTGTTGTTGGTCGTCTGTTGTTGGTCGTCTGTTATTGATAGTCTGTTGTTGATAGTCTGTTGTTGATAGTCTGTTGTTGGTCGTCTTTTATGGGTCGTCTGTTGTTGGTCGTCTGTTGTTGGTCGTCTGTTGGTCGTCTGTTATGGGTCGTCTGTTGTTGGTCGTCTGTTATGGGTCGTCTGTTATGGTCGTGTGTTATTGAGAGTCTGTTATGGGTCGTCTGTTGTTGGTCGTCTGTTATTGATAGTCTGTTGTTGGTCGTCTGTTATTGATAGTCTGTTGTTGGTCGTCTGTTATGGGTCGTCTGTTGTTGGTCGTCTGTTATTGATAGTCTGTTGTTGGTCGTCTGTTATTGATAGTCTGTTATGGTCGTCTGTTGTTGGTCGTCTGTTATTGATATTCTGTTGTTGGTCGTCTGTTATTGATAGTCTGTTGTTGGTCGTCTGTTATTGATAGTCTGTTGTTGGTCGTCTGTTATGGGTCGTCTGTTATTGATAGTCTGTTATGGGTCGTCTGTTATGGGTCGTCTGTTGTTGGTCGTCTGTTATTGATAGTCTGTTATGGGTCATCTGTTGTTTGTCGTCTGTTATTGATAGTCTGTTGGTCGTCTGTTGTGGGTCGTCTGTTGTGGGTCGTCTGTGGGTTGTCTGTTATTGATAGTCTGTTGGTCGTCTGTTGTTGGTCGTCTTTTATGGGTCGTCTGTTGTTGGTTGTCTGTTATGGATAGTCTGTTGTTGATAGTCTGTTGTTGGTCGTCTTTTATGGGTCGTCTGTTATGGATAGTCTGTTATTGATAGTCTGTTGGTCGTCTGTTGTTGGTCGTCTTTTGTGGGTCTTCTGTTGTTGGTCGTCTGTTGTTGGTCGTCTGTTGTTGGTCGTCTGTTGTTGGTCGTCTGTTGTTGGTCGTCTGTTGTGGGTCTTCTGTTGTGGGTCGTCTGTTGGTCGTCTGTTGTTGGTCGTCTGTTGTTGGTCGTCTTTTATGGGTCGTCTGTTGTTGGTTGTCTGTTATTGATAGTCTGTTGTTGGTCGTCTGTTGTTGGTCGTCTTTTATGGGTTGTCTGTTGTTGATAGTCTGTTGTTGGTCGTCTGTTGTTGGTCGTCTTTTATGGGTCGTCTGTTATGGATAGTCTGTTGTTGGTCGTCTTTTATGGGTCGTCTGTTGTTGGTCGTCTGTTGTTGGTCGTCTGTTATTGATAGTCTGTTGTTGATAGTCTGTTGTTGGTCGTCTTTTATGGGTCGTCTGTTATGGATAGTCTGTGTTTGGTCGTCTTTTATGGGTCGTCTGTTATTGATAGTCTGTTATTGGTCGTCTGTTGTGGGTCGTCTGTTGTGGGTCGTCTGTTGTGGGTCGTCTGTTTGTTGACAAAGTAAAGACGACCTCAGTTATTAAAGACTAAACATTCTGATCTGAGCAGATAAAAACATCACAGTTCAGAGCCTCAACAGAAACACTATGTAAAACCGGGCTGAGTCTCTGAGCTTGTTCCATTAAGATGTTAAACTACTGGTCCTGGTCCTGGACCTGGACCTAGATCTCTTAGTGGACTCTGGACTCTGTCGTCTGTTATGGATAGTCTGTGTTTGGTCGTCTTTTATGGGTCGTCTGTTATTGATCGTCTGTTATTGGTCGTCTGTTGTGGGTCGTCTGTTGGTCGTCTGTTGTTGACAAAGTAAAGACGACCTCAGTTATTAAAGACTAAACATTCTGATCTGAGCAGATAAAAACATCACAGTTCAGAGCCTCAACAGAAACACTATGTAAAACCGGGCTGGGTCTCTGAGCTGGTTCCATTAAGATGTTAAACTACTGGTCCTGGTCCTGGACCTGGACCTAGATCTCTTAGTGGACTCTGGACTCTTGTGGGTGTTGTCAGACTCACCGCGGCTCCGATCTTGTTCCGGGGAGGTTTGCTGTAGATCATCCTCTTTGCCTCCTTCATGATTTCTTTTGGACGAATCAGAGTTGACACAGAAACATTTCCCATCATCCTCAGGACGGTGCTCACCATTGTCACGGCAACCAACACCTGCTCAGCGAGCAGCACCTGCTGAACTCTGATTGGCTTCTGAATTAGCTTGTTCTCTGCTGATGAAGACGGAGATGTGTTCCCTCTGAGCTGCTCAGGCACACTGAACCTGAAGTCTGAACTGGAGGGGGAGCAACCGGAGGGAAAGTGGGAGGGAGAGAGGGAGGAACTGGGGGGGGGGCTCAACAATCCAGCTGATTAGATTTCCTGTGCAGAACAAACAGCTGACGGAGGATGAGTGATGTGATGGAGGATAAGTGAGACGTTTGAAGTGCAGAAACAGTCCTGCAGGATCAGATCTGCACCACATCAGGACACATACCAGAAAGAGGAAGAGAGGGATGGGGGGTGGGGGGGGAGGCAGCCTACACAATATACACACAGATATGGTATGTATAGTAGTGTTACTGATAAATCATAATGTTAACGATTATAATAACAATAATAACAATAGGACTAGTAACAATAGTTGTTGTAGCAGAGGGTATGGTGCAGGAACACGGGGGCAGCAGGTGACCCGCAACCACAGATCCAGACTCCACAGCTCCAGAGCCAGAAACACCTGCAGGAAGTGATAGGAGAGAGGAGAGGGACGAGAAAGCACAAGACTACCAGAAAGGGGAGAAGTTGTGTTAGTAACATGCAATAATGGGATGAGGTTGCATACAGAGGGATAGAAAGTTGAGGAGAGAGGAGCTCAGTGCATCATGGGAAATCCCCCGGCAGTCTAGGCCTATAGCAGCATAACTAAGGGATGGTTCAGGACTACCTGAGCCAGCCCTAACTATAAGCTTTATCAAAGAGGAAAGTCTTAAGCCTACTCTTAAATGTGGAGATGGTGTCTGCCTCCTGAACCCAAACTGGAACCTGGTTCCACAGGAGAGGAGCTTGATAGCTGAACGCTCTGGCTCCTAGTCTACTTTTGGAGACTCTAGGAACCACAAGTAACCCTGCATTCTGGGAGCGCAGTGCTCTGGTGGGGTAGTAAGGTACTATGAGCTCTTTAAGATAAGATGGTGCCTGACCATTAAGAGCTTTGTAGGTAAGAAGAATGATTTTAAATTCTATTCTGGATTTTACTGGAAGCCAATGCAAAGAAGCTAAAACAGGAGAAATGTGATCTCTTTTCCTGGTTCCTGTCAGAACACGTGCTGCAGCATTCTGGATCAGCTGAAGAGTCTTAATGGACTTTTTCGAGCAGCCTGATAATAAGGAATTGCAGTAATCCAGCCTAGAAGTAACAAATGCATGGACTAGTTTTTCTGCATCATTTTTAGACAGGATGTTCCTGATTTTCGCAATATTACGTAGGTGAAAAAAGGCGGTCGAAATTTGCTTAATGTGAGAATGAAACAACATGTCCTGATCAAAGATAACTCCAAGATTCCTCACAGTGGTGCTGGAGGCCAAGGCGATGCCATCCAGGGAAACTATATCTTTAGATAATGCGTCACGGAGGTGCTTAGGCCCCAGAACAATAACTTCAGTTTTATCTGAGTTTAACATTAAAAAATTACAGGTCATCCAGGTTTTAACATCCTGAAGGCACATTTGAAGTTTAGCTAACTGATGAGTTTCATCTGGCTTGATCGATATAACTGAGTATCATCTGCATAACAATGAAAGCTTATGGAATGTTTCCTGATAATATTGCCTAAAGGAAGCATATATAAAGTGAAGAGGATTGGTCCAAGGACAGATCCTTGAGGAACTCCATGAGTAACTTTGGCGTGCATGGAGGACTCATCGTTAACATGTACAAACTGAAATCGATCTGATAAATAGGACTTAAACCAGCTTAGAGCGGTTCCTTTAATGCCAATGAAATATTCCAGTCTCTGCAATAGGATCTGATGGTCAATGGTATCAAATGCAGCACTAAGATCTAATAAAACCAGTACAGAGACAAGTCCTTTGTCTGATGCAATAAGGAGGTCATTAGTAATTTTCACCAGTGCTGTCTCTGTGCTATGATGAGCTCTAAATCCTGACTGAAAATCCTCAAATAAACTATTGCTCTGTAGAAAGTCACACAGCTGTTTAGCAACTGCTTTCTCCAGAACCTTAGAGAGAAATGGAAGGTTAGATATAGGTCTATAGTTGGCTAAAACATCCGGATCAAGTTTGGGCTTTTTCAGAAGAGGTTTAATTACAGCTACTTTAAAGTACTGTGGTACATAGCCTGTTGATAAGATAGATTGATCATATCTAGTATAGAGGTGCTGACTAAGGGTAGAACATCTTTAAGCAGCCTAGTCGGGATGGGGTCTAAGAGGCAGGTTGATGGTTTAGATGAAGAAATTATTGAAGTTAGTTGGTAAAGATTGAGGGAAGCAAAACAGTCTAAACATGTATCTGGTTCTACAGCTGTTTCTAAGGTTCCTGAGTTAAGAGATAAGTCGGTGCCAATTGAGGGCAGGTCTTGGTGAATTTTGTCTCTAATAGCTAGAATTTTATATTAAAGAAGCTCATGAAATCGTAACTACTGTGAGCTATGGGAATACTTGGCTCAATAGAGCTGTGACTCTCTGTCAGCCTGGCTACAGTGCTGAAAAGAAACTTGGGGTTGTTCCTATTTTCCTCTATTAATGACGAGTAGTACGCTGCTCTGGCATTACGGAGGGCCTTCCTATAAGTTTTAAGACTATCTTGCCAAATTAAACGAGAATTTTCCACTTTGGTGGAACGCCAATTCCTCTCAAGTTTCCGTGATATTTGCTTTAATTTGCGAGTTTCAGTATTATACCATGGAGCTAACCGTCTTTGTTTTAGTATTTTCTTTTTTAGAGGGGCTACAGAGTCGAGTGTCATTCGCAGCGAGCCTGCAGCACTATCAACAAGATGATCGATTTGGGAGGGACTGAAATTAGCATAGGAGTCCTCCGTTACTTTGTGACTAGATAATGTATTTAGAGCTGATGGAATCGCATCCTTAAATTTAGCTATAGCACTATCAGACAGACATCTTGTATAGAAATTTTTGCCCAATGGCGAGTAGTTCAGCAATACAAACTCAAAAGTTATCAAACAGTGGTCGGATAAAGAGGGATTCTGTGGGAACACCACTAAATGTTCAATTTCAATACCATACACCAAAACAAGGTCGAGGGTGTGGTTAAAACAGTGAGTCGGTTCATGAACACTCTGAGAGAAGCCGATGGAATCTAACAGAGAGATAAACGCAGTACTAAAGCTGTCATTCTCAACATCCACATGAATATTAAAATCCCCTACAATAATAACTTTGTCCGTTTTAAGGACTAAAGTTGACAAAAACTCTGCAAATTCAGATAAGAATTCAGAGTACGGGCCAGGTGCTCGGTACACTATAACAAAAAGAATTGGTTGCAGTGATTTCCAACTTGGGTGCGAAAGACTAAGAACAAGACTTTCAAATGAGTTATAGTTTAGTTTAGGTTTAGAGCTGATCAGTAGGCTAGAGTCGAAGATAGCTGCAACTCCACCTCCTCGGCCTGTGCCTCGAGGAATGTGAGTATTAATATGACTGGGAGGGGTGGATTCATTTAGGCTAACATATTCTCCATCACCCAGCCAGGTTTCAGTAAGACCAAATAAATCAATATCATAATCTGATATTAGTTCATTTACTAGTACACCTTTAGAAGAGAGAGATCTGATGTTTAAGAGTCCACATTTAACTCTCCTATTCGTTTGCACTATTGCTCTTGTGGTTTTAATTTTTATGAGGTTTTTATGCACAGCTCCTCTTCTGTTTACCTTTTTAAATAATTTCGATGGTCGGGGGACAGACACCGTCACTATAGGATTTTCACTAAGTAACTCCTGAAATGGAGGAGCAGAGAAGTGTGTTAGACTGCGACTCTGCGTAGGGTTTTGGGTGGGTAACTGCTGAAAAAGAAGGGCAGAGAAGTGTGTTAAACTGCAACTCTGCCTCCTGGTCTCAACTCTGGGTTGTCATGGATTTGGTCCACTAATAAACTTGGCCAGATTTCTAGAAATGAGAGCTGCTCCTTCCCAAGTGGGATGGATGCCGTCTCTCCGATTCAGACCAGGTCTTCCCCAGAAAGTCTACCAATGATCAACAAAGCCCACATCATTTGCTGGACACCACCTCGACAACCAGCGGCGGAATGACGACATGCGGCTATACATGTCATCACTGGTCAGATTTGGCAGGGGGTCCAGAGAAAACTACGGTGTCCGACATTGTTTTTGCATATGTACACACCGACTCAACATTAATCTTAGTGACCTCCGATTGGCGTAACCGGGAGTCATTACCGCCGACGTGAATAACAATCTTACTGTATTTACGTTTATCCTTAGCCAGCAGTTTCAAATAAGACTCAACGTCGCCCGCTCTGGCCCCAGGGATGCACTTAACTATGGCCGCTGGCTTCGCTAACTTCACGTTTCTCAAAATGGAGCTGCCAATGATCAGAGTTGGTTTCTCAGCGGGTGTGTCGCTGAGTAGGGAAAATCTGTTAGAAACGTGAACAGGTTGATGATGCCCCGTGGACTTTGAATGCTTACGACTATTCCTCCTTCGGACAGTCACCCAGCCCCCCTTTCCTGGCTGCACAGGGGATGCCGGAGGACGGCTACCAGAGGCTAACTCAGGCCGTTCCGCACCGACTACCGGGGACTGGCTAGCTACAGTAGCTAAAGACTGATCTACCAAGGAGCGGAGCTGGACTTCTAAATCACTGAGCCTCGCCTCCATGTCTATAAATAAACTACACTTATTACATGTACCATTACCGCTAAAGGAGGCAGAGGAGTAACTGAACATCTGACACACCGAGCAGGAGAAAGTAGGAGAGAGAGAGGGAGAAGAAGAAGCCATCGCTAGCTGCTAAGCTAAAGTCGCTAACGGCTAAGCTAAAGTACTGTAGTGTTAGCTACCAAAACTTTAGAACAACTATGAGATTGAACAGCAGTCACTAAAAGATGGAAAGAACTGTGAGTGCTTAGGCAAAATTACTGTAAAGAATAAGTGTTTAGCGAACAGTTGGCCGCTGTAATCAAACAAATGTAACTGTTATTTAGCGAGAGCAACAACACGGTACCAACACACAAGCACCGGAAACGGAAATGAGTCGACACGCTTACCGCAATACGTCAGCCACTCATCACCCAGAATCCAGAAGCAGACCGGCGATAAAGGAAAAAGATACAGCTGTAATAATGCTTTGATAACACTGTGATAACTAATTACTCTGTAATAATGCTGTAATAAGTAATAATGTTGTAATAACGCTGTAATAACTAATACAGCTGTAATAATGCTTTGATAACACTGTGATAACTAATTACTCTATAATAACGCTGTAATAAGTAATAATGTTGTAATAACGCTGTCATAACACTGTCATAACGCTGTCATAACACTGTAATAACGCTGTAATAACTAATACAGCTGTAATAATGCTTTAATAACACTGTAATAACTAATTATTCTGTAATAACGTTGGAATAACACTGTAATAACGCTGTAATAACACTGTAATAACGCTGTAATAACTAATACAGCTTTAATAATGCTTTGATAACACTGTGATAACTAATTACTCTGTAATAATGCTGTAATAAGTAATAATGTTGTAATAACGCTTTCATAACGCTGTCATAACACTGTAATAACGCTGTAATAATGCTGTAATAACTTAATAATGCTGTCATAATGCTTTAATAACGCTGTAATAACTAATCATACTGTAATAACGCTGTCATAACACTGTAATAACGCTGTAATAACTAATAACACTGTAATAACGCTGTCATAACTCTGTCAAATTAATAACGCAGTAATAACACTGTAATAACATTGCAATAAAACTAATAACTATGTCATAACTAATAATGCTGTAATAATGCTGTAATAACGCTGTAATAACTAATAATGCTGTAATAACTCTGCAATAACGCTGTCATAACAATATCATAACGCTGTATTAACGCTATAATAAATTTGTAATAACGCTGTAATAACTAATAACGCTGTAATAACGCTGTAATAACGCTGTCATAATGCTGTAATAACGCTGTAATAACTAATACAGCTGTAATAATGCTTTAATAACACTGTAAAAACTAATTACTCTGTAATAACGCTGTAATAAGTAATAACGTTGTAATAACGCTGTCATAACGCTGTCATAACACTGTAATAACTCTGTCAAATTAATAACACTGTAATAACTATGTCATAACTATGTCATAACTAATAACGCTGTCATAATGCTGTATTAACGCTGTAATAACACTGTAAAGACTAATAACATTGTAATAACTGTCATAAGTAATAACACTGTGATAATGCTGTGATAATGCTTTGATAACGCTGTGATAACGCTGTAATAACACTGTAAAGACTAATAACACTGTAATAACTGTCATAACTAATAACGCTGTAATAACTAATAACGCTGTAATAACGCTGTAATAATTCTGTCATAACGCTGTCATAACGCTGTCATAACTAATAACACTGTAATAACGCTGTCATAACGCTGTAATAACTAATAACGCTGTAATAACGCTGTAATAACGCTGTCATAACGCTGTAATAACTAATAACGCTGTAATAACGCTGTAATAACTAATAACGCTGTAATAATGCTTTAATAACACTGTCATAACTAATAACACTGTGATAACGCTGTCATAATGCTGTATTAACGCTGTAAAAACACTGTCGCACTCCTGCTCACCTGATTGCACTTGCATCATCTTGTCACAAGATCTCTGACGTAATTGCTGACGTAATCTGCACTCTGCGCATGCGTTGGCGTCTGTAGCCACCTGTCGGAAGCTCCGTCTTGAACCGGACTCTTATCCAGTTTTAATCCACTTTTTTCGTTACATTTTTTATATCCTTTTATTTAACTTAACTTTATTTAAGTTTTACTTGGGTTAAGGATTTTAGTCATCCGACATGGATTTTAAGATAGATGACCGTAAAAACGCGATCAACGCTACTGATCGCAACAAAGCTCCGGTGACTATGCTAGCCGAGATAACTCTGCCCCATGAGGACTGCTCACTCCTTAAGAAAGCGAACAAGAAGATTGCTGACCTTATGGAAGACATCTGACGACTTTCAGAGGAACTCAAAGAGAAAGATTCCCTGCTGACTGGCTTTATGGATGTAGCTTCAGTACAAGCCAAACAGATTGTTTCTCTTAGCGCAACCGCTAACATCCAGGACACCGTGTTTTGGGACCCCTCTAGTCTTCCCAGGCTTTCATCCTGCTCGACTCCGAAGCATCAGTCAACCTGGGCTGAAGTGGTGGTCCGTGGCTGCAAGAGAGGCTCGGATGGGGCTGCCTCTCCTCCGGACATCAGCCTCTCCAACCGCTATGCAGCCTTGTCTAACGACACTCCGGTCCATCCAGCGGATTCACCTGCGGCTTCGAGTCTCCCTGATACGGATCTCTTTCGGCGCACAGTGCCTGCCGACACTGTTGCATCTCCGCCACCGGCTACATCTCCTGCACTGGGCCGCCGGTCTGCCGCCGGACCTGATCAGCGGCCGTCATCCCGGTCAAAAACCTCCGCTTCCCGACGTAGGATCCTGAAGGAGGCTGTGCTCAGACGCTCCGGAGGCCGTCTCCACCCTGCACCGTCAGGTAGCCCTTCTCTCAGGTCTGTTACTGCTACTCCAACACAACACTCAACAGCTCACACACTCCATCCTCAGTCCGCACGCAGTGTTGAAGCAGATTCTGCTCAGTCCTGCTCTGGATCCCAACAACCAGCATCTCCTCGTCCTCTTTTCTCCCCAACCACACTAATAATTGGTGACTCCATAACCAGAAACCTCCGTTTCTTTAACGCTACCACTCGCTGCTTCCCCGGTGCCACCACGGCTGACATTTTAAAAAAACTCCAGGACCTGATGCCGTCGCTCCCGTCCTCCATCACAAGAGTGATAGTCCATGTCGGAACAAATGATACAGCTTTCGGCAGTCTGAGCTGACAAAATTAGATTTTAACCGTCTTCTTAACTTTTTAAAGCAGTGTGGAAAGTCCGTTTTTATCTCTGGTCCCATTCCCACAGTCGGTCGCGGTGCTGGCCGCTTCAGTAGACTCCTTGGCCTCCACGACTGGCTCCAGTCCGCCTGCAGGGCTCACCGTGTGTTTTATGTGGATAATTTTAATATTTTCTGGCAAAGAATGTCTCTTTTTAAGACAGACGGACTTCACCCAAACAAACGGGGCTCAGAAATGTTAGCTGCGCACATGCAGCATGTGGTGCGGTCCACACATGACTTACCTGAATGACTAATCATTCATGCAGCACACCTGGACACACCACCGCTCACTGAACAGATCTCTGCCTCACTGCCACAAACAACTGTCTCCACCTGCTGGCATGTAAAGCCGTCTGCTGCCAGCGCTGTTCCACAGACTTCTATTCCTGTCATCATCACGCATAGACCAGTAAACCGAAATGTGCACATCCCACACAGAAATCATAGTAATCTCTTAAGGATTAGGACAACTGCACCAACTCCAGCACCCAGAACAAACTCATTTAAAATGGCTCTCATCAATGTGAGATCACTTTCAAGTAAGACTTTTATCTTAAATGATTTTATCTTGTCTGCGAATCTAGATTTTATGTTTTTAACTGAATCCTGGTTGCAAATGAATGACTATACCCAGCTAGCCGAACTGTGTCCGCCTCAATATGATTGTTTTAGTCAACCGAGGGTCAGTGGTCGTGGTGGTGGGCTAGTGAGCGTGTATAGGAAAAATTTTAAATGTCATCAAGTACGCTGTGATGAATTTAGCTCCTTTGAAGTTCTCACTCTTAAAGTTGGAGGGCTGCAACCTGTCATATTTGTTATAATTTATCGCCCCCCAAAACCGCCTGGAGGATTTTTATCAGAACTTCCTGAATTTTTATCTACTCTGGTTTTAAATTATGACAGAATTGTTCTTTGTGGCGATTTTAATATTCATGTTGATGACCCCAACAATGTTAATGCAACTGACTTTTTAAATATGGCCACTTCTTTTAACTTCAAACAACATGTCAAAGGGCAAACACATAACCGTGGTCATACACTGGACTTGGTTTTTACCCTGGGTGTCAGCATTTCCTCTGTGGAATTAGTGGACATGACCATATCTGACCACAGATGTATTGTTTTTAGCTGCGATTCGCCTGTTACTCATGCCGCCTCACCAAGCTCCGTGTGTTGTCGCATCTTTAATGAACAAAGTGTTTCAAAGTTTTGCGCATTCTTTCAGAGCCAAAGCCAACACCTGTCTGATTCCAACACCAACAATCTGGTTGATCACTTCAATCATATCTGCTTGTCGTCACTAAATATTACTGCTCCTCTAAAGGTTAGGCCTACGTCTAAAGCTAGTAAGCAACCCTGGATAAATGACAGCATTCGCAGCCTCAAAAGGGAATGCAGGAAAGCAGAGCGCAGATGGAAAAAATCCAATCTCCAAGTCCATTACCTCAGTCTGAAGGATTTATTAATTAACTACAATAACATGGTTAAGGATGCGAGAACACACTATTTTTCTGAACTCATTACTACACATAAACACAATCCCAGGTTTCTGTTTAAGACTGTGGATCAGCTGGTAAACCCAACCCCTCCTTGTGCCTCAGCTGGAAGTAATGATGACTGTGAATTGTTTTTATCTTATTTTACCAATAAGGTGGTGTCAATCAGAGCCTCTATTACCCCCGTGGCCTCTTACTCAGAGGTTCCTCACCAGCAACAACAGAGTTTTAACCAGTTTTATCCCATCGTCTTGTCTGAGCTTTTAAAAACAGTATCACAAATGAGAGTGTCCTCCGGCCCACTTGATATAATACCTACAAAATTTTTACTAAAAGTAATAGATTCTGTTGGCCCCATTTGATCTCTGTTTTCAACAGCTCCCTATCTACTGGTTGTGTCCCTGATTATTTTAAAACGGCTTGCGTGAACCCACTTTTAAAGAAACCTGGTTTAGATCCCTCCCTCCCACAAAATTTTAGACCAATTTCAAAACTGCCTTTTATTGCAAAGATTCTAGAAAGAATTGTGTCCAAACAGCTGCTCACTGTACTGGAAAATAACAAAATATTTGAAAAGTTTCAGTCTGGTTTTAGGAAGTACCACAGCACTGAGACTGCCCTGCTTAAAGTCACCAATGACCTTTTAATGTCTGCTGATGAAGGTATGTGCTCAGTCCTTGTACTCCTGGACCTTAGCGCTGCTTTTGACACCATTGATCACAACATCATGTTAGACAGACTGAGGCACTGGGTGGGGATCTCTGGTACTGCTCTAGAATGGTTTTCATCCTACCTGTCAAATAGGAAGTTTTGCGTGTCTGTAAACAACTATGTCTCTTCATTCTGTCCAGTTAAATATGGTGTGCCTCAGGGGTCGGTCTTAGGACCCATTTTGTTTTCCTTGTATCTGCTTCCCCTTGGACATATTATCCATAAACATGGCATTTCTTTTCATATTTATGCTGATGACACACAAATATACTTGCCCGTCAGATCCACAGACCCTGGAATGCTGAGTTCACTTAACAACTGCCTTTGTGAAGTTAAAAAATGGATGTCAAATAATTTCCTCCAGCTGAACTCAGACAAAACAGAAATCCTGGTCATTGGGTCCCAGCAGATGGCAAATCAAATACTGCCATCTGCTGGTTCCCTAGTAAATCACATTAAGCCTGTGGCAAAGAACCTTGGTGTTTGGTTTGATAGTAATTTAAATTTCGAGCAGCACACCACAAAGCTTGTTCAATCATGTTTTTATCAACTTAGAAATATAGCTAAAATTCGATCTATGTTAACTTTTAAGGACACCGAGACCATTTTACACGCCTTCATCTCATCACGCCTGGATTATTGCAACAGCCTTTTCACCTGTTTAACCCAAAAATCTATTGATGGACTCCAGACTGTCCAGAACTCAGCTGCCAGGCTTTTAACCAGAACAAAGAAATATGACCACATTACTCCTATTTTAGCTTCATTACACTGGCTCCCAGTATGTTTTAGAATTGACTTTAAAATTCTATTGATCACTTTTAAAGCTCTTCATGGCCTCTCGCCTTGTTATATTTCTGACCTTTTAGTCCATACGCACCAGCACGTACCTTGAGATCCTCGGGCAGAGGTCTGTTGTCTGTTCCAGAGTCTCGACTGAAAACTAAAGGGGACAGAGCGTTTGCTGTCAGGGCCCCGAGGCTCTGGAACAGCCTGCCCGAGGAAATCAGGTCGGCTGAGTCAGTGAACTCTTTTAAGGCCCTTCTTAAAACATACTTTTATAGGAGAGCTTTTCCCGATCTTATATGACTTTATTTTATCCCTTTTATTTTATTGTATTTTACTAATTTTATATTAAATTTTCATGCTCTTATCTTTTTTTGTATTATTCTTTACACTTGTTAAAGCACTTTGTAACTTGTTTTTGAAAAGTGCTCTACAAATAAGGATTATTATTATTATTATAAAGACTAATAACATTGTAATAACTGTCATAAGTAATAACACTGTGATAATGCTGTGATAATGCTGTGATAATGCTTTGATAACGCTGTGATAACGCTGTAATAACACTGTAAAGACTAATAACACTGTAATAACTGTCATAACTAATAACGCTGTCATAACACTGTCATAATGCTGTCATAACGCTGTAATAACTAATAACGCTGTAATAACTAATAACGCTGTAATAACGCTGTAATAAGTAATAATGTTGTAATAACTCTGTCATAACACTGTAATAACTCTGTCATAATGCTGTCATAACACTGTAATAACGCTGTAATAACTAATAATGTTGTAATAACGCTGTCATAACACTGTAATAACGCTGTAATAACTAATAACGCTGTCATAACACTGTAATTATGCTGTAAAAACTAACAACGTTGTAATAACGCTGTCATAACGTTATAAAAAATTTGTAATAACGCTGTAATAACGCTGTCATAACACTGTAATATCGCTGTAATAATGCTGTAATAACATTGTAATAATGCTGTAATAACATTGTAATAATGCTGTAATAACATTGTAATAATGCTGTCATAATGCTGTAATAACGCTGTAATAACTAATACAGCTGTAATAACTAATACAGCTCTAATAATGCTTTAATAACACTGTGATAACTAATTACTCTGTAATAACACTGTATAAATTTCAATTCAATTCAATTCAATTTTATTTATATAGCGCCAAATCACAACAACAGTTATCTCACAGCGCTTTTCATAAAAGAGCAGGTCTAGACCGTACTCTGTGATGATATTTACAGAAGCCCAACAGTTCCCACCAAGAGCAAGCACTAGGCGACAGAGGCAAGGAAAAACTTCCTTTTAAGAGGCAGAAACCTCGAGCAGAACCATGGCTCAGGGTGGGCGGCCATCTGCCTCGACCGGTTGGGGTGAGAGAGAGAGAGAGAGAAAGAGAGAGAGAAAGAGAGTGAGAGAGAGAGAGAGAGAAAGAGAGAGAGAGAGAGAGAGAGGGATGTAAGGAGAGAGAGAGGGAGGGAGGCAGCCTACACAATATACACACAGAGGTACAGACAGCGAAGGTAATGTTGCTATAAACTAAATGAAAAATGGTACAGATATTTATAATAGTGTTAATGGTAACCATCGTAATGTTAATGATTATAATAACAATAATAACAATAAGACTAGCAACAATAGTCGTTGCAGCAGAGGGTGTCGAGCAGGAACACGGGGGCAGCAGGCGACCCGCAGCCACAGATCCAGACTCCACAGCTCCAGAGCCAGAAAACCTGCAGGAAGTGATAGGAGGAGAGAGGAGAGGGACGAGAAAGCACAAGACTACCAGAAAGGGGAGAAGTTGTGTTAGTAACATGCAATAATGGGATAAGGTTGCATACAGAGGGAGAGAAAGTAGAGGAGAGAGGAGCTCAGTGCATCATGGGAAATCCCCCGGCAGTCTAGGCCTATAGCAGCATAACTAAGGGATGGTTCAGGACTACCTGAGCCAGCCCTAACTATAAGCTTTATCAAAGAGGAAAGTCTTAAGCCTACTCTTAAATGTGGAGATGGTGTCTGCCTCCTGAACCCAAACTGGAACCTGGTTCCACAGGAGAGGAGCTTGATAGCTGAACGCTCTGGCTCCTAGTCTACTTTTGGAGACTCTAGGAACCACAAGTAACCCTGCATTCTGGGAGCGCAGTGCTCTGGTGGGGTAGTAAGGTACTATGAGCTCTTTAAGATAAGATGGTGCCTGACCATTAAGAGCTTTGTAGGTAAGAAGAATGATTTTAAATTCTATTCTGGATTTTACTGGAAGCCAATGCAAAGAAGCTAAAACAGGAGAAATGTGATCTCTTTTCCTGGTTCCTGTCAGAACACGTGCTGCAGCATTCTGGATCAGCTGAAGAGTCTTAATGGACTTTTTCGAGCAGCCTGATAATAAGGAATTGCAGTAATCCAGCCTAGAAGTAACAAATGCATGGACTAGTTTTTCTGCATCATTTTTAGACAGGATGTTCCTGATTTTCGCAATATTACGTAGGTGAAAAAAGGCGGTCCTTGAAATTTGCTTAATGTGGACTTAAACGACATGTCCTGATCAAAGATAACTCCAAGATTCCTCACAGTGGTGCTGGAGGCCAAGGCGATGCCATCCAGGGAAACTATATCTTTAGATAATGCGTCACGGAGGTGCTTAGGCCCCAGAGCAATAACTTCAGTTTTATCTGAGTTTAACATAAGAAAATTACAGTCATCCAGGTTTTAACATCCTGAAGGCACATTTGAAGTTTAGCTAACTGATGAGTTTCATCTGGCTTGATCGATAGATATAACTGAGTATCATCTGCATAACAATGAAAGCTTATGGAATGTTTCCTGATAATATTGCCTAAAGGAAGCATATATAAAGTGAAGAGGATTGGTCCAAGGACAGATCCTTGAGGAACTCCATGAGTAACTTTGGCGTGCATGGAGGACTCATCGTTAACATGTACAAACTGAAATCGATCTGATAAATAGGACTTAAACCAGCTTAGAGCGGTTCCTTTAATGCCAATGAAATATTCCAGTCTCTGCAATAGGATCTGATGGTCAATGGTATCAAATGCAGCACTAAGATCTAATAAAACCAGTACAGAGACAAGTCCTTTGTCTGATGCAATAAGGAGGTCATTAGTAATTTTCACCAGTGCTGTCTCTGTGCTATGATGAGCTCTAAATCCTGACTGAAAATCCTCAAATAAACTATTGCTCTGTAGAAAGTCACACAGCTGTTTAGCAACTGCTTTCTCCAGAACCTTAGAGAGAAATGGAAGGTTAGATATAGGTCTATAGTTTGATAAAACATCCGGATCAAGTTTGGGCTTTTTCAGAAGAGGTTTAATTACAGCTACTTTAAAGTACTGTGGTACATAGCCTGTTGATAAAGATAGATTGATCATATCTAGTATAGAGGTGCTGACTAAGGGTAAAACATCTTTAAGCAGCCTAGTCGGGATGGGGTCTAAGAGGCAGGTTGATGGTTTAGATGAAGAAATTATTGAAGTTAGTTGGTAAAGATTGAGGGAAGCAAAACAGTCTAAACATGTATCTGGTTCTACAGCTGTTTCTAAGGTTCCTGAGTTAGAGATAAGTCGGTGCCAGTTGAGGGCAGGTCTTGGTGAATTTTGTCTCTAATAGCTAGAATTTTATCATTAAAGAAGCTCATGAAGTCGTAACTACTGAGAGCTATGGGAATACTTGGCTCAATAGAGCTGTGACTCTCTGTCAGCCTGGCTACAGTGCTGAAAAGAAACCTGGGGTTGTTCCTATTTTCCTCTATTAATGACGAGTAGTACGCTGCTCTGGCATTACGGAGGGCCTTCCTATAAGTTTTAAGACTATCTTGCCAAATTAAACGAGAATTTTCCACTTTGGTGGAACGCCAATTCCTCTCAAGTTTCCGTGATATTTGCTTTAATTTGCGAGTTTCAGTATTATACCATGGAGCTAACCGTCTTTGTTTTAGTATTTTCTTTTTTAGAGGGGCTACAGAGTCGAGTGTCATTCGCAGCGAGCCAGCAGCACTATCAACAAGATGATCGATTTGGGAGGGACTGAAATTAGCATAGGAGTCCTCCGTTACTTTGTGACTAGATAATGTATTTAGAGCTGATGGAATCGCATCCTTAAATTTAGCTATAGCACTATCAGACAGACATCTTGTATAGAAATTTTTGCCCAATGGCGAGTAGTTCAGCAATACAAACTCAAAAGTTATCAAACAGTGGTCGGATAAAGAGGGATTCTGTGGGAACACCACTAAATGTTCAATTTCAATACCATACACCAAAACAAGGTCAAGGGTGTGGTTAAAACAGTGAGTCGGTTCATGAACACTCTGAGAGAAGCCGATGGAATCTAACAAAGAGATAAACGCAGTACTGAAGCTGTCATTCTCAACATCTACATGAATATTAAAATCCCCTACAATAATAACTTTGTCCGTTTTAAGGACTAAAGTTGACAAAAACTCTGCAAATTCAGATAAGAATTCAGAATACGGGCCAGGTGCTCGGTACACTATAACAAAAAGAATTGGTTGCAGTGATTTCCAACTTGGGTGCGAAAGACTAAGAACAAGACTTTCAAATGAGTTATAGTTTAGTTTAGGTTTAGAGCTGATTAATAGGCTAGAGTCGAAGATAGCTGCAACTCCACCTCCTCGGCCTGTGCCTCGAGGAATGTGAGTATTAATATGACTGGGAGGGGTGGATTCATTTAGGCTAACATATTCTCCATCACCCAGCCAGGTTTCAGTAAGACCAAATAAATCAATATCATAATCTGATATTAGTTCATTTACTAGTACACCTTTAGAAGAGAGAGATCTGATGTTTAAGAGTCCACATTTAACTCTCCTATTTGTTTGCACTATTGCTCTTGTGGTTTTAATTTTTATAAGGTTTTTATGCACAGCTCCTCTTCTGTTTACCTTTTTAAATAATTTCGATGGTCGGGGGACAGACACCGTCACTATAGGGTTTTCACTAAGTAACTCCTGAAATGGAGGAGCAGAGAAGTGTGTTAGACTGCGACTCTGCGTAGGGTTTTGGGTGGGTAACTGCTGAAAAAGAAGGGCAGAGAAGTGTGTTAAACTGCGACTCTGCCTCCTGGTCTCAACTCTGGGTTGTCATGGATTTGGTCCACTAATAAACTTGGCCAGATTTCTAGAAATGAGAGCTGCTCCTTCCCAAGTGGGATGGATGCCGTCTCTCCGATCAGACCAGGTCTTCCCCAGAAAGTCTGCCAATGATCAACAAAGCCCACATCGTTTGCTGGACACCACCTCGACAACCAGCGGCGGAATGACGACATGCGGCTATACATGTCATCACTGGTCAGATTTGGCAGGGGTCCAGAGAAAACTACGGTGTCCGACATTGTTTTTGCATATGTACACACCGACTCAACATTAATCTTAGTGACCTCCGATTGGCGTAACCGGGAGTCATTACCGCCGACGTGAATAACAATCTTACTGTATTTACGTTTATCCTTAGCCAGCAGTTTCAAATAAGACTCAATGTCGCCCGCTCTGGCCCCAGGGATGCACTTAACTATGGCCGCTGGCTTCGCTAAATTCACGTTTCTCAAAATGGAGCTGCCAATGATCAGAGTTGGTTTCTCAGCGGGTGTGTCGCTGAGTGGGGAAAATCTGTTAGAAACGTGAACAGGTTGATGATGCCCCGTGGACTTTGAATGCTTACTATTCCTCACCCAGCCCCCCTTTCCTGGCTGCACAGGGGATGCCGGAGGACGGCTACCAGAGGCTAACTCAGGCCGTTCCGCACCGACTACCGGGGACTGGCTAGCTACAGTAGCTAAAGACTGATCTACCAGGGTGCGGAGCCGGACTTCTAAATCACTGAGCCTCGCCTCCATGTCTATAAATAAACTACACTTATTACATGTACCATTACCGCTAAAGGAGGCAGAGGAGTAACTAAACATCTGACACACCGAGCAGGAGAAAGTAGGAGAGAGAGAGGGAGAAGGAGAAGCCATCGCTAGCTGCTAAGCTAAAGTCGCTAACGGCTAAGCTAAAGTACTGTAGCGTCAGTTACCAAAACTTTAGAACAACTATGAGATTGAACAGCAGTCACTAAAAGATGGAAAGAACTGTGAGTGCTTAGGCAAAATTACTGTAAAGAATAAGTGTTTAGCGAACAGTTGGCCGCTGTAATCAAACAAATGTAACTGTTATTTAGCGAGAGCAGCACAACACGGTACCAACACACAAGCACCGGAAACGGAAATGAGTTGACACGCTTACCGCAATACGTCAGCACGCCAATAATATGGCTTTGAAGGCCCTTATTACAGCTTTATTAAAAGCTGTAATAAGTAATAACGTTGTAATAACTCTGTCATAACACTGTAATAACTCTGTCAAAATGCTGTCATAACACTGTAATAACGCTGTAATAACTAATAACACTGTCATAACGCTGTAATAACGCTGTAATAACGCTGTAATAACGCTGTCATAACTCTGTCAAATTAATAACGCAGTAATAACACTGTAATAACATTGTAATAAAAATAATAACTATGTCATAACTATGTCATAACTAATAATGCTGTAATAATGCTGTAATAACATTGTAAAAATGCTGTCATAATGCTGTAATAAATAATAATACTGTAATAACGCTGTCATAACACTGTAATAACGCTGTAATAACTAATAACGCTGTCATAACACTGTAATTATGCTGTAATAACTAATAACGTTGTAATAACGTTGCAATAACTTTGTAATAACGTTGTAATAATGCTGTCATAACACTGTTACAACGCTCTAATAACCAACACAGCTGTAATAATGCTTTAATAACACTGTCATAACTAATTACTCTTTAATAATGCTGTAATAAGTAATAACGTTATAACGCTGTCGTAATAATGCATAACTAATACAGCTGTAATAATGCTTTAATAACACTGTCATAACTAATAACACTGATAATGCTGTCATAACGCTGTCATAACGATGTCATAACACTGTATTAACTCTGTCATAACTAATAACACTGTAATAATGCTGTAATAACTGATAACGCTGTCATAACACTGTAATAACGCTGTAATAACTAATAACGCTGTCATAACACTGTAATTACGCTGTAATAACTAATAACGTTGTAATAACGCTGTCATAACGCTGTCATAACACTGTAATAACCCTGTAATAACTAATAGTGTTGTAATAACGTTGTAATAACGTAATAACGTTGTAATAATGCTGTCATAACACTGTTATAACGCTGTAATAACCAACACAGCTGTAATAATGCTTTAATGACACTGTCATAACTAATTACTCTGTAATAATGCTGTAATAAGTAATAACGTAATAACGCTGTCATAACGCTTTCATAATGCTGTCAAATTAATAAAGCAGTAATAACACTGTAATAACATTGTAATATAACTAATAACTATGTCATAACTATGTCATAACTAATAACACTGTAATAACGCTGTCATAACTAATAACACTGTAATAACTGTCATAACTAATAACACTGTAATAACGCTGTCATAACTAATAACACTGTAATAACTGTCATAACTAATAACACTGTAATAACTCTGTCATAACTAATAACACTGTAATAACGCTGTCATAACTAATAACACTGTAATAACTGTCATAACTAATAACACTGTAATAACGCTGTCATAACTAATAACACTGTAATAACTCTGTAATAATGCTGTCATAATGCTGTAATAACGCTGTAATAACTAATACAGCTATAATAATGCTTTAACAACACTGTCATAACTAATGACACTGATAACGCTGTAATAACGCTGTAATGACGCTGTAATAACTAATAATGTTGTAATAACGCTGTCATAACACTGTAATAACGCTGTAATAACTAATAACGCTGTAATAACGCTGTAATAACTAATAACGCTGTCATAACACTGTAATATCGCTGTAATAACATTGTAATAATGCTGTAATAACATTGTAATAATGCTGTCATAATGCTGTAATAACGCTGTAATAACGCTGTAATAACGCTGTAATAACTAATACAGCTGTAATAACTAATACAGCTGTAATAATGCTTTAATAACACTGTGATAACTAATTACTCTGTCATAACACTGTGATAACTCTGTCATAACGCTGTCATAACGCAGTAATAACACTGTAATAACATTGTAATATCACTAATAACTATGTCATAACTATGTCATAACTAATAACACTGTAATAACGCTGTCATAACTAATAACACTGTAATAGCTCTGTCATAACTAATAACACTGTAATAACACTGTAATAACACTGTAATAACGCTGTAATAACTAATAACATTGTAATAACGCTGTCATAACGCTGTCATAACACTGTCATATCACTGTAATATCACTGTAATAACTAATAACGTTGTAATAACGCTGTCATAACGCTGTCATAACACTGTAATATCACTGTAATAACTAATAACGCTGTCATAACGCTGTAAAAACGCTGTAATAACTAATAACATTGTAATAATGTTGTAATAACATTATAATAACGCTGTAATAACGCTGTAATAACTAATAACGCTGTCATAACACTGTAATAACTAATAACGTTGTAATAACGTTGTAATAACGCTGTCATAACACTGTAATATCACTGTAATAACTAATAACGCTGTCATAATGCTGTAAAAACACTGTAATAACTAATAACATTGTAATAACGCTGTCATAACGCTGTATTAACACTGTAATAACACTGTAAAGACTAATAACACTGTAATAATTGTCATAACTAATAATACCGTAATAACTCTGTCATAAGAGAAATACAAGGAGAGAAGGAAGAACGCCACATTACTCTGACAGTAGCTAAAGATTCTGAGGCACTGAAGCAGCGAGTAGAAGGAGAAGAAGAAGAAGAAGAAGACAAGAAACTGGATGAAACAGCAAGGGAGGTTGTACAAAACTTGCCGGCTCGCTCAAAGTACATCATAAAGAAATTAACCAAGAGCCGAGTTGGGTGGAGAGTTTGTGTATAACGGAGATGTTGTGAAAGGTTCACACCTGTTTGACTTGTTTAAAAGTCTGACCGTGTCCCTTAAAAAATCCAGTAAAGGTAACTGATCTGAAGCCCACACGCCACAAAAGGAATCTCCAAGTAAATGTCGCAATATTCCTTCCAATTCATGGTTGTTCATATTGCCTTAGTAATAGTCCACCAACACTTGTCGTTTTGAATTTATTTCCAGAATAGATTCGTAACACGCGTAAACAATGAGAGTTGTGGTATGAGGTAAGGGCACTCAGAATCTCATTTCAAGTCTTAAACTCCCGTTGGAAATGGTTGACAAAGCGTCGCTGTCTTCACTGGCACTGAGGTTGAAAACAAACAAAGAGTAACCTTGCTGAAATTCTTCCCGGTTGATGCTCAGAGGTAAATCTTTTAGATGGTAGAGGGCATTGCCCCTCATTAAGGCCGATGCATGACCTAATCGCACAGCTGGGGATACAGTGACTTTCTTAACAAACAGAGAGGCCCCCAGTATTTTTAATCTGTAAGTACTGGCAGCCCCAGCCATGAGAGAAAAGGCATCGCTAGCCCTGGTTAGCTTAATTCTTAAATCCACAGAGTTCAGGAGAAAAAATGTCACCATGAAGAGGCCCAACAGGTGTACCTCCTTAGATTCTTCACTGAATTGAGCTCTCAGTACTAATCCTTTGTTTGGCCCATCATCTATCACCACTGAGTCCATAGACCCCGCTGTGTCTTTGTAAAATAATCCGGCGGTGAACTGGCTTTTTAGAGTATCTTCAGAATAGTTGAGCAGGGTTTCGATCATTGCTCTGTAGGGGTGCGTAGCGCTGGACTGTGAAATCAGTCTATCTCCCAAAATAACGTTGCATTGGCTGAAGATTGTATTTAGGGGATAATTGATGAGACCCACAGAGGCATCGTCAGCCAGGTCTGATCCATCCGCATTCGTAATTCTCAAGCGCAGGTGTAACAGGGTGTCGTTCAAATCCAAATATTTTTCCCCGTCACCGGGGATAAAGAATTCAACGGGACCTCCATCAGTAATGGCTGACAGAGGCATGACTTCTGTGTAAATCTTTTCATCGATGGAGAGCTGTGTCATAGGAGCTGAAAATAAATCCAATTCCCCCATAGTGCATTCGGCCGATTTGTGATGTAAAAGAGCCATCTTTTCTAAAATATATCAGAGGCCCTTCTGCTAGTGTGTTTCCTCTTGGTCTTACTTTTTTCAACTGATCTTTTTCTTTTTGTCTGCTTTTTGTCTTTTACACGCCGCCCTGGCGGTCTCTTCTTTGCTCTTCGAGCCAACACCATCATGCTGCCTGATCCTTCTTGAACACCTTGGGCCGAGCGATCACCTAATTTACCAACGGCGTGGGTTATCACCTCTGAGGCTATGTTTTTAGCCACTGATTTAAGATGAGGCTTAGCAATGGCAAAACCTCTTTTCATCAGCGGAGCAACAAAACGAAATAATTTTGAGAATATAGGTGAGGATCGCGGGTATGATGTATCATTTTGTCACAGAAGATGCAAAGTTTTTTGAAGGTCTAAAATGGAGTTTCACAATAGTCTTTCCAAAGGTAAACTTCACCGGTGTATTTTTATCCGTTTTAATCTCTATGTGAATGTTTTCAATGTGATTCTTGATCACTGGAAGGTAGCAGGGGGGATTAAAATATTGTGTGATGACGTCCCCGTATGTTCCTTGTATATCGATCGTTCTCAAGAGCGGAGCGTATGTATCGCCAACCAGCTGATGTCGAACCAGATCACTGTAGACATATAGATGGGACATACCAGCTTTTATATCTGCTGGGTAGGGTGCCATCCTCTGATTGAACTGTAACCATTTCCCCGGTTCAAACCCCAACATGGAAGCAACAGGAGGATAAAAACGGAGATGAAATTGCTCCCCTGCCTGAAATTCAAATCTCTTTTGAATGGTACTAAAGAGAAAATAAATATCAGAGCCAATTTTTCTAAGAAATGCATGCAGCTCGAGCCTGAGCTGTTCTATGTTGTGATAATATCCTCCCCTAAACCTCTGACGGTGGACCTCACTGTCTGACTCTCCTTCTGAGGGTTTATTCCTCCAATCAAAGTAGGCATCCCCATTAGATATGTTAAACCAGGTATGCGGATATGAAATCTCTGTCAAGGCCACTTGCCACCGTCCCTCTAAATTAAGATGCTGTGCTAAATCTACATGGTAGCTAGAGCTCGTATTATTCTTAAATACTTCGAGACTGGCGTTGGAAGGTAAAGTCACGTAAAACCCCTCTCCGGAGGCTTGATCCATGTTGTAATGACTACAAATCCAATGTATCTGTTTTTTATATATTTTTTAGGTCTCTTGCTTTGACCCAGCTGTTAAACTTCTCAGGCCAGTTTTTCCAGCGCACCAGCATTTCTTTTCTCCCCCTGATACTACGTTCCTCTAAGATTTCTGCCACCTGAAATGCTTTGTCTTTAGCAACCTTTACTTTTTGCAACTCTGCTTCATAGAATGTACCCTGTATAGGCTCTCCATCATAATCATTCAGTTTATAAACGGGGGGTTGACGAGGAATGCATTCTGTCACTGTAAAAAGTTCATCTGTATAACTCTGTTGATATTTTTTATCAAACAATCCTCTCAGTTTTGATATTCTTACCAAATCCCCTACATTAAATTTCATCTTTAAATCATTTTTGCGCCGAATAGGAAATGTACCGTACAGGTTTTCAAACACTTGAGAGGTATTTTCTGACGTGACCTGCATAGGCGTCATTTTTATACGTTTTTAGCGTACGGTTAAACCTTTCAACCACTGACGCATTTAAGTCACTGGCCGTTGCAAAATGATTAATACCTTGTTTTGTCATTAATCTTTCAAAAGTCTTGTTAAAGAATTCTTTACCCGCATCCGTTTGTAACTTTTCAGGGCTCCGGCTGTCTTTTAAAATAGACTCAAATGCCTTAGAGACCTCCACCCCTGTTTTTTTCTTCAAGGGTCTAGCATATGCCCGTTTGGAAAAAACATCAATTACTGTTAATAAATAATTAAAGCCATCATTGTGTTCAGCCAAAGCCTGCATATCGCAAAGATCCGCCTGAAACTGATTTAGGGGTCGTGGTACAAAAACTCTATTTCTTACAAAATGTATCCTGGCAGGTTTATGCAAAGTATATGAATCCTGCTCAGATAAAAAATCTTTGACGCATTCTACATTTACTTTTTTTCCCATTTCATCCTGTAACGCTCTATGGAGTCTGTCTACTCCGCCAAAACTAGCCGGATGTGATGGATTATAATACACTTTTTTATAATTCGTTTTTCAGACATGTTTCCTGCTGCTCTCTTTGAGGGTATTTGAAAACAACAACGGGATACAAGGGTCTTTATGATTTTTTATTATTAATAGTTTCCACAAACATCATCCTCTCAACACAGTCAATGTTAATTTCAATACACTCCCTCCTACAATATGGTAAATATTATTATGCAATCTTCTCACTTCAGTCAAGGTAATTTTATTTTATTTATTTTTTTTTTTACACAATAACAAAATCATATACATATTTTCTACAATAATTACCCATTATGAATTAATTTTTCCCTTCCAAAAGTCCGCAACTTCATTCATCTCCTTGATCTTGGCCTCATCTTCTCCGATCAACATGTCATACAATTTGTCAATTTTCTCACCGATGCGTCGTGTCATTTTGAGGTTGTGAAGAAAGGCCTCGGTAGCACCATGGACCCTGTATACAGACACGTGGATGGTGGTGAGGCGCTCGGAGTCGAGGATGTCGAAGAAGGAGAAGAGGGCCAGTAGGGTGATGGAGGTGGTGAAAGAGGGGAGATGCAACCAGAGTCCGTGTCTAGCATGAAAGGGGTCCCTGAAAGCCCTGCTAGTGGTGGTGGTGAAGCAGAGGGACTGGAAGTGGTGCCCTGGGCCTGCTGTGTTGCTGCTGCTGGTGCAGGATTAGTATCGAGGCTCTCATACTCTCGATCCGTACACCACCAAGTAGGCATGTTGCTCATGCTAAATTGGGTCATCACCGGATGTGTTGTAGAAGGGGTAGCTGTCTCCTCTGACCCTGGATGTGGTAGAAGAGGTAGAGAGTTGCTTTTTCTATGAGTCTGCTGGCTCGAAGACATGGTATTTCAGATTTAGTCCTCCTTTAAATTGTGTTTTCTTAGGGGCGGGCTTAGGGGGCGTTGTTGGAGGACGAGTCTTCTGTGAACGTTAGAGTCTTTTTCATTTGCAGAATCTCCCAGGAGGTCTGACTTTTTTTGAAGAGATCTTTTAGCTTTTCTGCTTTTTCAAACATCATTTCCATCCAATCCTCGACAGGTATCCTTAATGAAGTCTGAAACACGCCACATTCAGTATTGAAATACTGCAAGACAAATTCATCCAAGGCTTCATCTCCTTCACTCTTCTGATGGCTTGCACGGTAGAACCATCTGCCGGAAGCTGAGCTTTTTGTCTCCCAAACACTACAAGAAACAATTTTTTTAGGAACAAACATGGGTGGAACTTCCTGCTTGATTCTCACAGTTGTTTGAGTCTGCTTGTTTTTTGTAGCAGGTTCCTCGGACGTCACGGCTTTGAGATTGTTTAAAACCAACAGAGTCAGCACAGCCAAGTCCGTTGATGTGAGCGTTGCTTTTGCTGTGAGGGGTCCAAATGTTTCACCTTTCTCCAACTGGTAAAAACAAAGTTCGTTTACATCATAATTGAATGCATACCCCCAGACACGTCCTGAATCTAAATTCCATTCCTCATGAAGTGTATCGGGGGGCGGCGTCTGGATCCGACTCAAGTACAACACTCGTTTCTTTGGGGCTCTTCCAGGGGTTGAGTTTTGATAACTCGTTACAGGTGTCTGGCTGATCATCTTCGATTTGGCTGCTCTCTTGCTCATGTTTAGGTTTTGGAATAGTTTTGTTATATGTTTCTGAATGACTAAATGGACTCCTTTAATTTTCACAGACTCCCATCATTGGTCTATGGTAACCCCTCCTAGTCTCTTATCATTGGCTCACGGTAACTCTGCTCACCCTCTTATTTTGTATGTGACGGTATGTGGGAGATAACTGATGAGGGGTTGGGGCCGTTACTTCTGGTACAACCAGATTATTATTTAGTTCCAAACTCTTGTCTCCGGCTGATAAAAATAGGTTCCTGTTTCAAAAACGAACTCTGTCTGATAAAACCAGACCATTTTTTAACATCCGGAGTCTGGGTTATAGATAACCATAGTTAATAGTTGGACCAATCCTCTTCACTTTATATATGCTTCCCTTAGGCAATATTATCAGGAAACATTTCATAAGCTTTCATTGTTATGCAGATGATACTCAATTATATCTATCGATCAGGCCAGATGAAACTCATCAGTTAGCTAAACTTCAAATGTGCCTTCAGGATGTTAAAACCTGGATGACCTGTAATTTTCTAATGTTAAACTCAGATAAAACTGAAGTTATTGCTCTGGGGCCCAAGCACCTCCGTGACGCATTATCTAAAGATATAGTTTCCCTGGATGGCATTGCCTTGGCCTCCAGCACCACTGTGAGGAATCTTGGAGTTATCTTTGATCAGGACATGTCGTTTAAGTCTCACATTAAGCAAATTTCAAGGACCGCCTTTTTTCACCTACGTAATATTGCGAAAATCAGGATCATCCTGTCTAAAAATGATGCATAAAAACTAGTCCATGCATTTGTTACTTCTAGGCTGGATTACTGCAATTCCTTATTATCAGGCTGCTCGAAAAAGTCCATTAAGACTCTTCAGCTGGTCCAGAATGCTGCAGCACGTGTTCTGACAGGAACCAGGAAAAGAGATCACATTTCTCCTGTCTTAGCTTCTTTGCATTGGCTTCCAGTAAAATCCAGAATAGAATTTAAAATCATTCTTCTTACCTACAAAGCTCTTAATGGTCAGGCACCATCTTATCTTAAAGAGCTCATAGTACCTTACTACCCCACCAGAGCACTGCGCTCCCAGAATGCAGGGTTACTTGTGGTTCCTAGAGTCTCCAAAAGTAGACTAGGAGCCAGAGCGTTCAGCTATCAAGCTCCTCTCCTGTGGAACCAGGTTCCAGTTTGGGTTCAGGAGGCAGACACCATCTCCACATTTAAGAGTAGGCTTAAGACTTTCCTCTTTGATAAAGCTTATAGTTAGGGCTGGCTCAGGTAGTCCTGAACCATCCCTTAGTTATGCTGCTATAGACCTAGACTGCCGGGGGATTTCCCATGATGCACTGAGCTCCTCTCTCCTCTACTTTCTCTCCCTCTGTATGCAACCTCATCCCATTATTGCATGTTACTAACACAACTTCTCCCCTTTCTGGTAGTCTTGTGCTTTCTCGTCCCTCTCCTCTCTCCTCCTATCACTTCCTGCAGGTTTTCTGGCTCTGGAGCTGTGGAGTCTGGATCTGTGGTTGCGAGTCACCTGCTGCCCCCGTGTTCCTGCTCGACACCCTCTACTGCAACGACTATTGTTGCTAGTCCTATTGTTATTATTGTTATTATAATCATTAACATTACGATGGTTACCATTAACACTATTATAAATATCTGTATCTGTACCATTTTTCATTCAGTCTATAGCAACATCACCTTCACTGTCTGTACCTCTGTGTGTATATTGTGTAGGCTGCCTCCGTCCTCTCTCTCTCTCCTTACATCCCTCTCTCTTTCTGTCTCTCTCTCTCTCTCTCTCCTTCACCCCCAACCGGTCGAGGCAGATGGTCGCCCACCCTGAGCCATGGTTCTGCTCGAGGTTTCTGCCTCTTAAAGGAAGTTTTTCCTTGCCTCTGTCTCCTAGTGCTGCTCTTGGTGGGAACTGTTGGGCTTCTGTAAATAACATCACAGAGTACGGTCTAGACCTGCTCTTTATGAAAAGCGCTGTGAGATAACTGTTGTTGTGACTTGGCGCTATATAAATAAAATTGAATTGAATTGAATTGAATAATAACTGGTCTACAAGATTACCTGAGGATGGCAGTTAAACACACAACATGACTCATTGAGAAAACAGAGGGAGGTGCGGGGGGTGGAGCACATTCCTCAATTCACCCTGGACAACCTATGCTACACCAGAAAGAGAGAGGACAGAGAAGAAGAGACACAGACTCTAGAAGGATTTTAAGACTCACAAGTTTAAGACTAGGCTACAGCTTTGGAGTGATAGTGATGGCAAGTTTGTAAGACAAAGCAATAGCAAAGATTTTACAAAGTTTAATTTTGGAACTCACTCTTATTTTGTTGCTGTTGAAGGTAATTTATAATGCTGTTTAATTTTTACTCACCGTTATACCATTTTACTGCTTTACTGTCATTATTTCAATTTATTCTTCACTTGTTTAATAATAAAGACTGACTTGATTCCAAAGAAACCTCCTACTGATCCTTTGCTGGCCCCGGAGATTCCTCCTTTACTTATAACTCACTGCTATACTTTTTTAATGATAAATTTATTGTCATAAACACCTACTAGTTAATTCATTCAAGTTGTATTAGTTAATAAAGTCTTTAAATCAATGAAAAACACACAATGGAAGGATGTACGCAACCCTCTTCTCAGTTACACACAGACATATTTCCGGTTGGGGCGGGACCGGAAATAGCTGTCAAAAATGAGTTTGATGGAATGTCATGTATACTTCTCTCTTGTGTCCTTTGCTTTCCTGTTTACCGTATTGACTGTTAAACGTACACCCAGTGTTCTGCTTAGCGTTGGAACTCCTCAGTGAGTTTGACACAAGCCAAGACCCAAGCCCTGTTACTTTCAACTCTTTTATTGGATGATTAGTTACATGAGGTGTGTAGGGTTAGGGGTTTGTTACGTGTGTGTGTGTGTGTGTGTGTGTGTGTGTGTGTGTGTGTGTGAACACTACATCCTTCTGCGGACACCCAGTTTAACGTTGCATTTGGTGCAGAAGTGGTGAGCGTCCTTGCAGCTTTCCATGAAAAACGGGATGAGACAGCAGCCACATACCGCCCTGAGACAGAGAGAGAGCAAGGGAAAAGGAAAGAGAGGGAAATATTTGTGTAACAGTTTCTTACGATTAATTACACATTTCTGGGAGAATTTGTCTCAGTGTGTCAAAACTCTACACACAGTCCTGCTAAGAAACTGAAACTGCAATCAAAAGCTAATAATCTATCAACCAAACAACAAAACTCTACACACAGTGCAGATAAGAAACTGAAATTGTTGTGGTGGCAGCCCGGCTGAGTGTCCTGGTTTTTTCTGCTTTTTCCTTGGTTTTCTGTTCCCTGCCTGCCTCCCTGTGTTTTCTCCCCTGTGCTCTCTCTCTCTCTCTCTCTCTCTCCCTCTGCTCCTGAGCCCAGCCAACTACCTGCACCTGCATCTCATCAGCCACCTCGTCAGCACCACCTCATGACTGCCTGTATTTCAACCCCGGTTCTCCACACCATCCTCGCTTGATCGTCGTTGCTCCATACCTGGTGCCACCCCCACGTTCAGGCTTCCATGTTTCATGTTTTTTCGCATTTTCCCTGTGCCGTGTCGCTGTCTTCTCTAACCCTGTCTGTTTCCCTCCCAGGTACACTCACCCTCGTCCTCCGTTCAGTCGGCTGGGCTCATCCACCGACCCTCTCCACCTCGGACTTCCCTTATGGCGTCCTCCCTGTTCCCCCGCCTCTCCTCGCTTCCTCGGCCCCTGTGTTCCCCGGCTCCCTGGCCCCCTGTCTCCTTGGTTCCCCGAGCCTCTGCTTTCCCGACATCCACCTCTTCCTCCACTCCAGTCCCTTTACCCCTTTCTCCCTCAATAAACCTCCTTCCCTCCCAACGTTGCATTTGGGTCCTCTCTGTCCCCGCACCACGCAATCCCATAACAGAAACTGCCATCAAAAGCTAATAATCTATCAACCAAACAACAAAACTCTACACACAGACCAAATAAGAAACTAAAACTGCCATCAAAAGCTAATAATCTATCAACCAAACAACAAAACTCTACACACAGACCAGCTAAGAAACTGAAACTGCAATCAAAAGCTAATAATCTATCAAAGCCAAAAGAAATAAGAATTGGCAAGTGACCATTATGATACACCTTTCGGGTGTGTGTGTGTGTGTTACCCAAACACGATGCAGAGTATACAGATCAGCCAGGCGTAGACTCCGCTGTGATACACCACCCTGGTTTGGACTGGCTCTCTACAGTGTTGACACATGGTCATGGTGGGGACACCACCCAGGTTTCCAGAACAAATCATACCCGGGGCTGAAGCACACAACATTGCACACGCATTATATACACAAGATAGTATAAAATACAACTTTATTGTCCAGCTGAGGCTGAAAAAGTATCTTTAGTCTGTTGGTCTGTTTTTATTATAATTAAGTCATGTAATTAATTAACTTGATCAGGGACCGACTCGCCGCTCACACAGCCCTCTGCTGTTTCTACATGCTGCATGCAGGCTAGCTGATTGTTTCCTTCTGTGGTGTTTGTGATGAGGCAGTGTAGTTAACAGGGGAGCTGCAGTGCGCCCTCTGGTGGGCAAACTATGCAACACCCATGACATGAGTGAAGGATCTGACTCTGTGTTTCTTTTTTAATAGTCATCAGGGGCGGACTGGCACAAGAATTTAGGCCGGGTATTTGACTCGACCCCAGGCCACCTTGTTCACACAAATCACCAAACCGCTAATTTTTATGGACTAACCTTTTTATATACAGTCTATGGCAGGGGTTTTCAAAGTTTGAGACTGCGGGCCTCTCCTCATACAAAGCTTGGGAAATGCCTCCCCCCCCATCTTTAATTTACTTGGTAAATTTTGCTCAATTCCTGGATGTCTATGAGATCATGATTATATTATCTGATCCCATAGACACTCAACATTTGAGCCGAAATAGCCTGATATTGCTGTTTGACATAATGTCTGACTGCACCAAACTGTTTTAAAAAAGGTCTGTCCTAAGCCATTTTCTGACTCTGATGGAGGGAAAACTTTCTTCAAAACTACTGTATCTCTGAACTCTCACACATGCAGGCTGTACTACGTGATCTCCTTTGGATAACTAATGCAATAAGTAATGTAATATCGTTTCACTTCCATTCACTGAGCCTCACCTGAAACTGTTTGGAGCCCCCCTAGGGGGGCCCGCCTCACCCTTTGAAAACCCCTGGTCTATGGGACAAACCCTATTTGTTGATGTAACAGGTACCACACCAGGTATAGTCTTCACCATGTTCGTCTACTGACTTTTGGGACTGATCATTAAAGTAGAGTATGTAAACAGTGAGTTTTCAAGACGAGGGCGGAGCTTCATCCCGGTGCCCACCTGCTACCAAGCCATTTAATACCAAGTTTACACGACCCCGGACTCACTGAGTCTGCCTGCATCGCGGCTGCTTCATTGTAGTCTGTTCTCACACCAGAAGCACTGCAGGGCGTCCCAAAAGTGCCTCTCGCTCCAGAGAGAAGCAACCAGTGTATTTTTGCACGGCATCCGTTAAGCAGTACAGAGCAGATGAACCGGGCAGGAAGTCAGACATAAAACAGCGAGAAGCCGGTCAATTTTCAAAATAAAATACCGTGTACAGTCTCCCGGTCGTATATATATCAACAGTAAACACAGTTATAACAGACCAAAAAGAAACAGTTTAACTAGATAGCCTAATTAAGCCCCTGAGGTTGGTTGAGGCGGGGGCGCATCAACTCGGTGTTTACTAAATGTTTCTACGAATATCTCCGTGATCGTGCAGCAAACAGAAAAGGTTCAGATATTGCCTTAATCGAGAGATTCTCAGCTTCAAAGTCCTTATTCTCGCGAGATCGTATGTGATGCACACAGCGAGCTAGGGGGAAGACAAGATGGCCCTTCACCTTGTGTAATTGGTGGGTTATCCAGTCTGTCTGCATTTTGTATGAAGCTAACCAATAGACGCTCTCAAAATCCCTAAGGAGCTACCCATCACCTCACAGTGGGGAAAATACCGAGCTGACGAGAAAGGGGGGAAAGTCTGCGAGAAAAAG
The DNA here is from genome assembly GCF_014851395.1 of Micropterus salmoides. Lineage (NCBI taxonomy): Eukaryota > Metazoa > Chordata > Actinopteri > Centrarchiformes > Centrarchidae > Micropterus > Micropterus salmoides. Next base: position 33,239,536 of record NW_024040928.1, read on the forward strand.
ATGGAAAAAACATGTATAAAGAAGAGGAAAAATAAGAAGAAGACGTGGACAGAAAATGGCGAAGATGCCTACATTGAGTTCTTGCAGCGGTTTTGGAGAGCAGCGATGAGAGACGAGTTTTAGGGGTCTGACTGTTTGGATTCTTACGATGAGGATTACACAAAAGAGATCCATTTGACTACGGCAAGCATATTTATTTTATAAAACCTTGTTTGCAATGGTGCACTTAGTGCTTGGCTAACTTTGACCATCTTGTCTAAAATAACTTGCGTTTGTGTTGCTATGTGTTTCAGTAAGTTGTCATGAACTTTGACAGATTGACTGTCCCTTTAATTTACTTTGTATAAAAGTTATTTTCTTGTGGGTTGGCTGTGGATCGGGAGGTAGAGCGGGTTGGCTGTTAATCAGAAGGTCGGTGGTTCAATCCCTGGCTTGTCCAGGCTGCATGTTGAAGTGTTCTTTTAAAACTGCACAGATAATAAATTGGAATAGATACAGAGAAGAGTAGCTGAAGGAAAATCTGTCAAAGCCTCACACATCCTCCACATTCTTGTTAGGTGTAAAGTGATATGTGTGTGTGTGAGGGGGACCTAAAGGAAGACCAGAGAGGATGTGTAAACTTTCTTTCAATGAATTTGAAAGTGCAAGTCCTAACTTGTTTTTTGAGAGGATTCCCAGCTGAAGACAGGCAGCATGACCTGTGCCTGCCACCAGGTCTCCACCAGGACCCCAACAGCAACCTGCAACCCCATCTACTCTGCAGCCAGCTCCACTGTCTTGGAGCTGAAGATGGACAAAGACCCAGCCATCGCTCTCCATCTCCAGGTTTCAACCAGCTCGGACACAGGGCTATGCTCGTAACATGCAAATTATGTAAATAGTGGGGCTTTATATAGAAATATTGTTTAAAAGTTAAAACATGATAATTTATATAATTTTGTCACTAGTGCGTTTTATTTCTGTGCAGCTTTTGCACTTTGAGTGGTCAAAAAGACTAGAAAGACGCTATACAAGTACGGAGCATTTACATTTATACACACAGTAAACATTTTGCTTGAAAGAAAGACCTGTTGTAATTCTTATTTTTTATTTGCACACATCCCCATAAATCCTGATGTGTAGTACGAAGTGACTATACAGTCCTGTTTTATTTCACACTAGGTGAAAGTAGAGTCACAGACAACACTTTTAATCAAAAAATGATTGTTCAAAATGTCACTTTAGACAATTATTATGCATTATCTACAATTTTATTCATATATGTCACTACTTTTCGTGACCCTAAGACCCATTTCAAGCACCAAAAGAATTCATCCACATGAGTAATGGTATGTTTCCATAAGAGATGTGAAGAATTTCAAAAATTGGACTTTAGAGTCACATTATCTCTCTCTCTCTTAATACAATGCTCTAGGACAAGTGGGGGGCTCATTGTAAAGAGAGCTGGGGGTTTTCTGCACATTTTGATATAAAACACATGGTATCATGTTATGTAATTGCCTTTAAAAGGTGAATTTAAGAAGATATGTAAAATCTAAGAAAAAGTGAAAAAATCCCTTATACATCAGAGGGTTAATCATAGTAGAAGTACATAAAGCGAGCACTAATCACCAAATCAACAAAGTCTAAACATGTCAGCAAAATCGTACAGGCAAAACGCTCTTATTCTGAAATGTTCCTTGTGGGATGAGGGAAATAATGCGGGCCGCAGTGAAGAAGGAAGTAAAAAGGACAGAAAACAAGTCATTAAGGTTGTGCAGGCTACACACTCTGCTGCTGAAATGCTGAGGGGCTTCCAGTGGAGGTTGAAGCCAGTCAGAGGACGGAACTAAACCGCGGTTCACTTCCCATGATGCACAGCGGTGAAGGGAGTTTTGTTCAAATTTGCTAATAAGTTTGGCATTTGTATCAAATACAAATGTTACTTCATGATTGATGTATTTTTAAAACGTGTCTGTGTAGGTAATTGTGTTATTGTTGTGGTGGTTTACCACTGAAACCAGCAGTGAAGGGACCGTTTCATTTGATAACATGAGTTGAAGCTTCCTAACAGCTGTCAAACTACATATGTACAAAGTGAAGAGTGTCTGCTGGCAGACGTTTGCTAGATGATGTTATATTGTTGTTCAAGTTTATCGATGGCAAGCCAAATTGGCCCGCAGGCCACCGTGATTTGGCCTGGTTCTCCCGATTGGCCAGTCAGCCCTCGATAGTCATATATCTGCTGTTATAAACGGCTGATACCGATTAAATTCAATTAGCTCACATCGGCTGATAAATCGTACAGGCTGTAATAGAGACATATAAAATCGTCACTATATAAACATGTATAGACATATAAAAAACAACACTATATAAATCTGTATAGACATTACATCAATACTGCACATCTGCATGCATCACATCACTACAGTTAATGCCACATACACACAGTATACAATATACTTTTGTCTACTATCTCACCTCTACAAGAAGGTGCAAATGAATGCAGTTTGTTCATTTTATTTATTACACACCCTCTCCATTTTGAGTTTCAGCTGCTCCCTTCAGGACGACAACACAGAGTATCTCTGTACAATCAACAACCTGAGCAACTCTATGCGAAGGAGATGTGTTGCACTGCCTGAGGCAAATGGTGGTCACACCAGATACTGACTGGTTTCTGGACCCCCAATCCACCCAATACAGTGAAACTGCACATTTTAGAGTGGCCTCTTATTGTGGCCAGCCTAAGGCCACCTGTGAGGTGGATGGATTATCTGATTTTGACAGATTTGTGAACAATATTTGAGATAAATAGGCCTTTTGTGTACGTAGAGAAGTCTTAGATCTTTGAGTTCAGCCAGAGACAATTTAGAGGAGACACGCCACTCATTCATATATAACAGCAAAGATGGCGGTTATCCCGCTCCTCCTGCTAGAAAGCCAATCACCTGCTTTTAAGAGCCAAAGCGGTAATCAGATTTCAGCCAATCGTGTGGTTACACTGACATAAAGGTCCGTATTACTTCCACTGCGCATGAACAAAAGTGGTGACACATGTGTAGTAGAAGTATAACCGGTCATGAAAAAGGCTTAAACCTTATTTTGGGGCAAAGTTGTCTTTTTCAGTTCACTTTTTCAGCGATTTTTATCAGATTTTAATCCTGATTCTATTCATGTAGTTTTTATGTCCTGGTGACCTGTATAAGTGCCAAGCTGGCTTTCTCCCCATTCATTTAGATAGGAGCCTGCTGCTAGTCAAAATAGCTGCGCGGAGGCATTGCCAAGATGGCGGCCGAGTGGCAGGACTTTGGTTCAACTTATGATGAATGGGGCAAAAAGAAAAGTGTGGCCTATAATTTTGTTCAGTGGATGTCCTTAGCCATTACCAATTGTCAGTCTGTAAGTCCAACAGGATCTTGGCTTGGTCTTTCTCAATTACCTCCTGAGTTGTATCCAATTCTGACATTAGGACTTCCAGTGCAAACTCAGCCACTTGGTCGTGGCGCTCCATGGATGGCCCGCATACCTGCATCTTGCACCCGCTGTCATGTGCTGAACTGTCTTTGGTGCATGGTTACACAGTCTGCACCTTGGATCTTGCCTGGTATGGTATACCTCCGCCTCTATTGGTCTTGTGCTTAGACGCTAGCTTCCCATCTCTTCTCATCCTTCTGGACTTGACTGCAGCTTTTGACACAGTGGACCACAACATCCTCCTTCACTATCTACGTTGCTCTCTCTGACTAGGTCTTCTCATCTTACCTCACTGGGAGAGCTTAGCATGTTGCTTTGGGAGAGGCTAAATTCTTGGCTGTTTTTCCTTCTACTCTACCTCAGGACAAACCCAACCCCCACTGCTGCCCTGCCATCCACTCTGACCACCTGCTTGGTGGAGAAAAAGGCTTGGATGAAGCAAAACTTTCTGCAGCTAACCACCTGAAAGACTGAAGCCATCATAGTCGGCACCCCACACTAGGTCCGTCATCCATCATTACCAGCATCACCTTCTCCTGCCAAGATATTCCACAAATCTTGGTGTCAGAATGGGCTCTTCATGTGATTGACACAGCTTAACATGCTTCTTGAGGTTCATTACAAACTGCAAAGTGCTGACTCACCACTGTGAGCTATACTCTCGGGTAGGATTGCCTCCTCTAGCCACCCAAAGGCTCTGTCATTGGTACACTTTCATATGAAAGGCAGTTCTTTGTCTGCTCCCAAGCTGTGTGTTCATATCATGCAGAAAAGTAAGAGGCGACACTTCTGATTTCTTTTTTTTCTTTGCATTCTCAGGACTTCTTTATGCTCTCTGTGCCAAATACTCGGAAACTGGAAAAAAGGGATTTGTGTATTCTGCACCCTCAGCATGCAATACATTGCAAAAGGACTGAAAACACATTGAATTAATCTCGCTAAATGTTTTTTAAATCCAAAATTAAAGACTTATAGGCAGATGCCTTAATATATGAATGTTATTAAATTGTGAAAATGACTCAAAATGATTTTATGAAATGTTAGCTTACTAGTCTTCTGTGTTACTGTAGTTGTCTGTACCTATGTGTTTTTTTTATTTTTATGTGCCGCTGCCCGTCTTGACCAGGTCACCCTTGCAAAAGAGGTTCTTAATCTCATTGGCACTCTCCTGGTTAAATAAAAGTGAATTTGTTTAAAATGTGGCCTGACTTCCATCTGACCCAATAGCATAAAGATATTAATTTATTTAATGGAATTAACAGGCTCTCACACACAAGAGCAAGCTCTCTCCTCCTGAATCATCTTGCATTATGTCTTCATTATTGCAAAATCCTACAAAAATCTTCAGAGGCGGACAAAGGCCCATTTTCAGCAACGGCACACTGTACCTGCTAATCCAAGTTTATCATTTTGAAAGGCTGTTTGATCTTTATAACACTCTTCTGCAAGCATGGTAGCACAGCTAAAAACTGGTGTGCTGATTAGCAAAACTGGCCTTCTTTAGACTAGTTGACTATCTGGAGCATCAGCAGTGGTTGGTTCCAATACAAGCTCAAAAGGGCCAGAAACAGAGAACTTTCTCATGAAACTGGTCAGTTCTTTCTCTGACAAATGAAGCCATTCCATGAGATAAACTGCCAAGAAACTGAAGACCTCCTACAATGCTGTGTACTGCTCCCTTCACAGATCAGCATAAACTGGCTCTAACCAGGACCACGGCGTGGGAGGGCCCGGTGCACAAATGGGCAAGAGGACAAACACATTAGGGGGTCTAGTTTGACAGACGCCTCACAAGTCCTAAGCTGGCAGTGTCATTAAAGAGTAACCGGAAAAACACCAGTCTCAACAACAACCTTGAAGAGGCGACTCCGGGATGCCGGCCTTCTAGGCAGAGTAAAGTAAAATTAAAACTAATCTTTCTGAGTTCTGGCTTTTTCTTTACCACTCTGCATAGAAGGCTGGCTTCCCACAGATGTCAACAAACCAAATTACATATTATATAAACACACTAACCCTGTTGATGTTGTAATTATACACAAACACTTACTCTGTTGCTGTTGTACCATCTGCACTGGCTGAGGCACCAGGGTTACATAACCTGGCTGAGCCATTTGGACAGTCTGGACGATCAGAGCCGGGGCCTGTTGGTATACTTGGGGAGGAGCCGGTATGTAGGGCGGGGCCTGTTGGATGGGAGCTGGAGCCTGTGCTTTGAAGGGAGCGGGAGGTGCGTCCTCTTCAGAGGACACTGGAGGATTGTCTTGTTCTGGAAGCGGAGGGAAAAGAGAGAGGTAAGAGAGAGGGATACGAGGCTCTGGTATAGAGATGGGAACACATGCAGATAATGAATTTAACCTGCCAGTTGTATAAATATGCTGATGACATGGTGCTCGTTGGTCTTGTGCAGATGAGAGACACAGCTAAGCAGTCTCCATATCTCAAACACATTGAAGAGCTCACTAAGACTAGGAGCCAGAGCGTTCAGCTATCAAGCTCCTCTCCTGTGGAACCAGGTTCCAGTTTGGGTTCAGGAGGCAGACACCATCTCCACATTTAAGAGTAGGCTTAAGACTTTCCTCTTTGATAAAGCTTATAGTTAGGGCTGGCTCAGGTAGTCCTGAACCATCCCTTAGTTATGCTGCTATAGGCCTAGACTGCCGGGGGATTTCCCATGATGCACTGAGCTCCTCTCTCCTCTACTTTCTCTCCCTCTGTATGCAACCTCATCCCATTATTGCATGTTACTAACACAACTTCTCCCCTTTCCGGTAGTCTTGTGCTTTCTCGTCCCTCTCCTCTCTCCTCCTATCACTTCCTGCAGGTTTTCTGGCTCTGGAGCTGTGGAGTCTGGATCTGTGGTTGCGGGTCACCTGCTGCCCCCGTGTTCCTGCTCGACACCCTCTGCTGCAACGACTATTGTTGCTAGTCTTATTGTTATTATTGTTATTATAATCATTAACATTACGATGGTTACCATTAACACTACTATAAATATCTGTACCATTTTTCATTTAGTCTATAGCAACATCACCTTCACTGTCTGTACCTCTGTGTGTATATTGTATAGGCTGCCTCCCTCCCCTCTCTCTCTCCTTACATCCCTCTCTCTCTCTCTCTCTCTCTCTTTCTCTCTCTTTCACTCTCTTTCTCTCTCTCTCTTTCACTCTCTTTCACTCTCTTTCTCTCTCTCTCTCTCTCTCTCACCCCAACCGGTCGAGGCAGATGGCCGCCCACCCTGAGTCATGGTTCTGCTCGAGGTTTCTGCCTCTTAAAGGAAGTTTTTCCTTGCCTCTGTCGCCTAGTGCTGCTCTTGGTGGGAACTGTTGGGCTTCTGTAAATAACATCACAGAGTTCGGTCTAGACCTGCTCTTTTATGAAAAGCGCTGTGAGATAACTGTTGTTGTGATTTGGCGCTATATAAATAAAATTGAATTGAATTGAAAAATTGAATTGAACTAAGTGGTTTGATCTAAGGGGTTGACTAAAGAGTCGTGTTTTTAACAATAAACCTGCTGAGATAGTTGAGGAGTTTGAATCATTTTTACATTTACTCATTTAGCTGACGCTTTTATCCAAAGCGACTTACAATTGCTCTACACGTCAGAGGTCCCACGCCTCTGGAGCAATGAGGGGTTAGGTGTCTTGCTCAGGGATACATTGGTGGATGGGTCACAGTGGGGAATTGAACCCGGGTGTCTCTCTCCAAAGGCATGTGTCTTATCCATTGCGCCATCACCACCCAATTTTTGATTGTAAATTAAGTTTTACAGTCAACACTGAGTACAGCGTTAAAAAAGCAATGGAGCATTTGTATCCGACCCACACTGTATAGAGCAGCTGCAACAAATAAGAACATCTTCATTCACAACTATGTCCCTACACTGGAATCATATACATGTTGTCTGTACTGTGTGTTTTGTTATGTATTGTTTGTGCTGTGATTTTTAACAATGTGGTTCTTTAACCAGCCTGTAAAGCCAAAGACAAATTTCCACTGGGGCCCCGGTGTAACTGACCACGCTGTCTGACACACAGTGTTGCAGGTGCACATACTGTGGTCTGCCAGTCAGGCAGTCAACAATCCAGGACACGAGGGGGGCATCCACCTGCCTCGCTGTCATCTTCTCACCCAGCAGGGCCGGCCGGATGGTGTTGAAAGCACTGGAGAAGTCAAAAAACATGACCCTCACAGTGCTCACCCAGTCGGGGCTGGTAGACGAACTGGAGTGGGTCCAGGAGAGTTCTGATCATGGGCCGCAGCTGATCCAGAACCAGTCTCTCCAGGGTCTTCACGATGTGGGAGGTCAGTGCCACAGGTCTGTAGTCCTTGGAGTCACTGGGACGTGGCGTCTGTGGCACAGGAACGAGGCAAGATGTCTTCCACAGCACAGGGACCCTTTGGAGACTCAGGCTCAGGTTGAAGACATAGTGAAAGACTCCACATAGCTGGGGGGCACAGGCTTTGAGCACCTTGGGATGGACACCGTCAGGGCCTGCAGCCTTATTAGAGTGGAGTGTCCTCAGCTGTCTTCTCACCTGGTCAGCAGTGAGGCACACAGAGGTCACTGGTGGGGGAGGGGACGAGTTGTCAGGCTGGAGAGAGCAGTTAAGCTGAGAGCCAGGGGAGGGGGGGTTGGTGTCTCACAGGAGGGGACAGTGAGGAGGAGGAGGAGGGGGGAGTAGTGGGATTAGGAGCCATAGCATCACATCAGTTAAAGAACAGATTCAGTTGGTTGGCCCGGATGTGAAGCCAGTGATGTTCCTCATGCCGCTCCAGACCTCCCTCATGTTGTTTTGCTGGAGTTTAAGCTCCAGCTTCCTCCTGTACTTCTCCTTAGCCTCCCTGATCTTCACCTTCAGGCCCCCTGAATGGCCCTCACCTCCTCCCTATTCCCGTCTCTGAAAGCCCTCCTCTTTGCATTCAGGATGTCCTTGATGTCCTTTGTTACCCACAGTTTGTTGTTTGGGTGACACAAACACAGGCTGCCTTTTCACCAGAGGCACGCAGCAGGGATTGATATGAACCACGTTAATGGTAATAACAACAATAGGACTAGTAACAACAGTTGTAGCAGAGGGTGTCGAGCAGGAACACGGGTTACTCTCAGTCCCAGTGATGATGATGATGAAGAAGACGGCTGGTCTCCCTCTGAGCCAGAGGTGCACCCGTGTTTTTCCGGTCACACGGGGCGCTATCTGGTTTTCTGTCCGGGCCTCAAAGTCCGCACACACACACACACACATGAGATACTGTGCCCATTGGCCTACCGGCCGAAGTTAGCTCAGAGAAACACAGTAATGTCCATAGCAGACTCTTAGCCACAAACACACTTCTCTTAAATGAGTCAGGCTAACACTGGGGCTCTACACTCTAATATTCATCTTGGTTTGTAGCTCTTCGTCACACAAAACACAGCCGCACACTCACACTGCAGCGCCTACTTCTCTCGCATATCTCCCTCGTTTTTCTGCTCTTCCAGTTCCTCTGACTACTAATCCTGCCCCCCAACCAATCATACCTTTTAGAAAGTGGATGTGGGGGTGGGAGACTCCGGTGTTGTCGGAGAATTACTGAGCTTGTCTATTAAACACCAGATGCGTCACTTGATTTTATTTTCATTGGCCAACTTTTGAACTGAACCTCAAACTGAGTATTTTTTGTTTGCTTACTGGGATACAGAAAGATGAGATCAGGAAGCATTAATTGGTGGTTGAACTGTGGGTTTTGTACTGAGCGCTTGCTGTATAACACACTGTGGTGACCTTTTGTTTTTCTTGTGGTCTGCAGGTCGTCCGACCTGATGATGTTATATTATTTAATGCCATGACTTGGCCCAAATGATCTTTCTCATATTATTAAAATTTGATACTTTTGGCCATACTATACACTGATTTACTGCTTGTTCATTTTGAAAAATACAAAATCATAATCGCAATATTGGTAAAAAGAAATTTAATTAGATTTCTTTTCAAAATCGTTACGCCCTAATTTAGGTTTTCAGGCTTTAAGTGCCCCCTTCAGGTGGTTCTATTCCTTCTCTCTTGCTCAATCATGGAAATGCCGTATTTTGCTTCCCATGCTTGCTTTTTAAATGGCGGGGACGGCTACATACGGACTGTTACAGGAGTAAAGGACACACTACATTTATCTGAGAAGAAAATGCAGAATATCTTGCTATTCAGGCATCTGACATTTCTGCCCACTGCCAGTTGGTGCATCAACAAGGAGAACAGCCGGTGGCTTCAGAGGTAAGCTGGATCGTTTATAGGCAGCTCTAAAGTGTTAACATGTGGCTATTTCCATTAGTGGACAGTAACTTCCTACTGTACTGAAGTACAAAGTAGAGGTAGCCTATTTGTACTTTACTTGAATATTTTCTTTTCATGTCACTTTCTATGTTTATGTTCACCGTTTATGTTTTTGGATATTAATATAATATAATATTGGCTATTTCATAGAGCACTGGTCTCCTGCAGTTTGTGGTAACTTGTATTGGGACGGTTACTGAAACTGATATGGCACAGTGCCACCGAATATATTTTTCACCAGCCGCCACTTTGTGTTACCAAACAGCTTTATACAGTGCGCTTGCGTGCACACCAGGGTGTTCAAGGCACCACCTTTTTGTTGATAAAAATACTGCCATTAGCTACTGTGGGAGATCAAAGCCCTCAAACCGGGCCAGAGGCCTGACAGACCCTCACTCTCACACTATCTGTAAGTTAGAATTAGAGGTTGTTGTGTTCAGTGTAAATGGTATTCTTCAATGAGAGACAGATTCAGAAGAACTCGAGCTGAGTGATAATTTCAAGCAAATAAAAAAAATACATTACATACATGTGACTTCTCAATCTCTGTATTACATTGGTTAATATGTCCTGTCTTGCTCCTCTTCTTGTGGGTTTTAGGGTCAGACCCACCTCGACCTCTATATCCACACATATTCAATATTAAAACAAGAGTGAAATGTGACATCGGAAATAAGATGTCATCGTAATATTTGCGTAATATCATCGTATAAAGCTGAAGTACCCAAAGGGAGGGGGTGAAAGGTTTGCTCCACTCCCAGGTGCTGTCTGGGCAGTTTCAGCCATAAACCTAGAGATAGCAGACTCTATGCATGACTCTTAAAGTGACAATATTAACCTTGTCCAGAGACTAACCTCATCCTGAACCAGGCTAGCAGAAAATTTAAACACTCTCCAAGACCAAAAGGGCAACGACGTTCCCCTTTCAGATTACCTCAGACATCAGAGAACCCCCTTTCTTCAGTCTTGGTTCTCTACCCCCAAAGAGCCATTAACACGCCTCTCCCTTTTCACAAGACACCAGAGAAAGTTAGACTCAAAAGTGACAGACTCAAATTCCTTTGTGTGAACAAGTGTGTTTCACACATGGTAGCTCTGCTTTAATCTTGAGAAGCTGCAGAGCTGCAGTCTCTTTTCATTCAACTTCCACTGTAAATTTCCAGCTAATCTGAGGCGCTCGCTCTCTCTCTCTCTCTCGCCTGTCCTTCACCGGTCGTGCAGAGTTTTACGTCGGTTCCTCGTGGGTCTATTTCAAGTAGCCGTCTATTTATAGAACGAGAAAATATTCTGTGTTTGGTTCATCAAACAATGATGTGTGAACAACTCAGCACAACACCGTTGAAATGTATATTGTAATAGGCTGATTACTAACTTGTTGGGAGAAAACTGGTAGTTCTATGTAAAACACAAACTCGAATAACGAAGCCGTCCTCGTGGTAGACACGCTCCATGAGACAAAACCACAGCGCCATGCGCTACTTTCACTCTCGCTCTTCTCCTTGGTCTCTTCCGCTCTGCGCACAGAGTTTGCTCCTGCTCCTAGCAACGCTTGTGATCAAGAGTTTGGCACGGAAAGACCTCCGAGACTTTTAAATTTTCTTTTGTCTCACAGCAACTTACTTACCTTATTCGCGAGGTTCCGCGATCCCTTGGGAATTTACCTTTTGTTTTCTTTGTTAAAAGTAACACAAATTTGAGGTCAGAAACAACCAAGTTTTTTTAAGCTTTATTTCCGTCGAAATAACGTTAACCTCTCTCCTCCCAACGACAACGTGTCGGAGGCCAGCCACGTGGGTTAGTTACGCCAACTGTAATACAGAGAACATCAAACAGCAAACCGAGCCAGGGTTAACCGTCTGTCACTGCAAGAGTTTCCTCATCACCAGCCGAAGCGGGAGGACCCCGGAATAGTCCCTGGCAGTGCCGAGTCGCAGGGCGTACCGAGCCGCCGTCAACGACCAGCAGCCAGCGTGGGGCTGTCTGATTACAGGGCGTCTGCACTCTGTGATCAGTTGATGTCCTTTTAAGCTTTTAATTCTGTAGCTGTAGTTTAATTCTTTAGCCTAAAACTCCTAGCCAAATGTAACCTAGTTATGATGGTATAATTTTCCTTCTTTTACGGCCTTAGAATCAAATACTTTACCACAATAGACCAACTAAATTCACATTGATTGCATTCTGTTTGTTTAGTCATTGTTTTATATATATTTAACCTCACTGTGTATTCACTTTAGTTAGTTAAGAAATTTCACCTTAATCACAGGAACTGTGTGTGTGTACCGTTTAAATCCAGGTCACTGGACGAGGGGTTTCACGACTTTGATATGAGATGACTGACTGATTAAATTGATTTAAAATTATTAGCAATTATTAACCTACTGATCAATAGTAAATAATTGTGTAATTATTAAAACCATACCTAAGGCGTCCTGAGACCTTGGGCGGACAGAATTTCAGGTGGTGCCCCAAAGAGTGTTCACGACATAATATTTCCGAATATTATAATCCATAACTTTATTAACCAAGAGTAGTTTCGCTACACCTTAACCAAATAACTTTCTAAACTTGTTAATCCTTATACTAATCAATCTAGGCATATAAAATATTCACACATCATGGCTAGCTGAAAATATTCAACACTACGTTATGTCTGCTCTGAACTCGCCCCAGGTGGTTGACCTGTGCTGCGGCTTTGCCATCTGGCAATTCTGGCAAATTCCACAGTATACCATTTAAATACCATTTGTTATGGGGTGGGCCGGTCATCGACATGTCTGTACCTCCCTGAAGACCACAGAAAAACTCTCCAAATATAAAGAGGGTGGGTGATGGCACAGTGTCCCTGAGCAAGACACTTAACACTTACAGCGTGTCTGGCTGACGGATGGACGTTGCTGACATACTGCAGTAAGCGTGTCGACTCATTTTTGCTTGTGTGTTGGTACCGTGTTGTGCTGCTCTCGCTAAATAACAGTTACATTTGTTAGATTACAGCAGCCAACTGTTCGCTAAACACTTATTCTTTACAGTAATTTTGCCTAAGCACTCACAGTTCTTTCCATCTTTTAGTGACTGCTGTTCAATCTCACAGTTGTTCTAAAGTTTTGGTAGCTGACACTACAGTACTTTAGCTTAGCCGTTAGCGACTTTAGCTTAGCAGCTAGCGATGGCTTCTCCTTCTCCCTCTCTCTCTCCTACTTTCTCCTGCTCGGTGTGTCAGATGTTCAGTTACTCCTCTGCCTCCTTTAGCGGTAATGGTACATGTAATAAGTGTAGTTTATTTATAGACATGGAGGCGAGGCTCAGTGATTTAGAAGTCCGGCTCCGCACCTTGGTAGATCAGTCTTTAGCTACTGTAGCTAGCCAGTCCCCGGTAGTCGGTGCTGAACGGCCTGAGTTAGCCTCTGGTAGCCGTCCTCCGGCATCCCCTGTGCAGCCAGGAAAGGGGGGCTGGGTGACTGTCCGAAGGAGGAATCGTAAGCATTCAAAGCCCTCTCCCCCCCTTAAACACACATATACTGTATACTTAAAAAAGGTAATTACTGTTTATTTCAAAAGTGATTATTTTAAAAAGAAACAAAGTGTTGCACAATGTTTCAGAAAACACGTCGTCCAATCAGAAAACATTACAAAACGTTTTGAGATTGTACTTGACCCTGGTGAGACAGGAGGAGCCGGGCCCAGAAGCCCCCATTTAGCCCAGCTACTCCAAGTGGTACGAGAAGTCCCTTCAGTTGGCAATCGGAGCAGAGAAGGATCAGGTGGCCTCAAGCCTGTAAAACTGTCACGACATCCCAGCTTGGGTGTGGATGTTTCAGTTTTTTATTTTCTATTTTTTAGTGTGTGAGGCTGGCTGGTGTGTTTTGGTTTTTCTTTCTCTCTTTCTCTTCCTTGCTGCTCTACTTTTTTAAAACATCGGACGCAAATCAGGCAAATTGTTTGTCCAAACAACACAGAACTTCCAGAATATGTCTACATAAGCATCACCATTGTGAGGCGCTTTAAATGCATAATAACTGGATGTGGAATGAAACAAATCAAGCTATACATCAGAAAATGGTTGTCCAATTGTTACAAAACTTGCAGAATGTGTTTTGTAACATTAATGAACCATGTGTGTGAAATTATTTTGAAGGCGATATTGCGAAAAAAGGTTTGAACCCATCTCAACCCACCTCAATGTATAACACCCACCTGGGTGATGCACAGCAGCCATTTGCGCAAGAATGCTTACCACACATCAGCTTGAGGTGCATAGGGCGGGGAATATAGAGCAAGTGTATTGGGGGAAAATTAGATGGCCAGATGGTGAAAGCCATGTATGGTGCGCGTGTGTGTTTACCTGCTTTTAAATCCTTCATCATGTCATTGGTATTCTTGACAATGCATTTGATCTCTTCTACGTTGTCCTTCACCAAGAGAAGAGCTGTGGCAAAAACATATTAAAAAAATAAATACACATATGTGTACACATACACAACAGATTAATGTGAAAAATAATGTTCAAAAACTTGTAATGTCAGGTGCTGGGTATGTTCTGTGGTAATGTTCTGCCAGGCGCTGGGTATGTTCTGTGGTAATGTTCTGCCAGGCGCTGTGTATGTTCTGTGGTAATGTTCTGCTAGGCGCTGTGTATGTTCTGTGGTAATGTTCTGCTAGGCGCTGGGTATGTTCTGTGGTAATGTTCTGCCAGGCGCTGGGTATGTTCTGTGGTAATGTTCTGCCAGTGGTAATGTTCTGCCAGGCGCTGTGTATGTTCTGTGGTAATGTTCTGCTAGGCGCTGTGTATGTTCTGTGGTAATGTTCTGCTAGGTGCTGGGTATGTTCTGTGGTAATGTTCTGCCAGGCGCTGGGTATGTTCTGTGGTAATGTTCTGCCAGGCGCTGTGTATGTTCTGTGGTAATGTTCTGCTAGGCGCTGTGTATGTTCTGTGGTAATGTTCTGCCAGGCGCTGTGTATGTTCTGTGGTAATGTTCTGCTAGGCGCTGGGTATGTTCTGTGGTAATGTTCTGCTAGGCGCTGGGTATGTTCTGTGGTAATGTTCTGCTATGTTCTGTGGTAATGTTCTGCTAGGCGCTGGGTATGTTCTGTGGTAATGTTCTGCTAGGCGCTGGGTATGTTCTGTGGTAATGTTCTGCCAGGCGCTGGGTATGTTCTGTGGTAATGTTCTGCTATGTTCTGTGGTAATGTTCTGCTAGGCGCTGTGTATGTTCTGTGGTAATGTTCTTCTAGGCGCTGTGTATGTTCTGTGGTAATGTTCTGCCAGGCGCTGGGTATGTTCTGTGGTAATGTTCTGCCAGGCGCTGGGTATGTTCTGTGGTAATGTTCTGCCAGGCGCTGGGTATGTTCTGTGGTAATGTTCTGCTAGGCGCTGGGTATGTTCTGTGGTAATGTTCTGCCAGGCGCTGGGTATGTTCTGTGGTAATGTTCTGCTAGGCGCTGGGTATGTTCTGTGGTAATGTTCTGCCAGGCGCTGTGTATGTTCTGTGGTAATGTTCTGCTAGGCGCTGTGTATGTTCTGTGGTAATGTTCTGCTAGGCGCTGGGTATGTTCTGTGGTAATGTTCTTCTAGGAGCTGTGTATGTTCTGTGGTAATGTTCTGCTAGGCGCTGTGTATGTTCTGTGGTAATGTTCTTCTAGGTGCTGGGTATGTTCTGTGGTAATGTTCTGCTATGTTCTGTGGTAATGTTCTGCTAGGCGCTGGGTATGTTCTGTGGTAATGTTCTGCTAGGCGCTGGGTATGTTCTGTGGTAATGTTCTTCTAGGAGCTGTGTATGTTCTGTGGTAATGTTCTGCTAGGCGCTGTGTATGTTCTGTGGTAATGTTCTGCTAGGCGCTGTGTATGTTCTGTGGTAATGTTCTTCTAGGTGCTGGGTATGTTCTGTGGTAATGTTCTGCTAGGTGCTGGGTATGTTCTGTGGTAATGTTCTGCCAGGCGCTGGGTATGTTCTGTGGTAATGTTCTGCTAGGCGCTGGCGCTAGCGTCATATTTTATGAATGAGGATCAAACTGTAACACTACAGAAAAACCACAGTAACACGCCTGCAGCTGACACATGCAGGGAGACAGAAAATCGTAGACAGTGTCAATAATTAAACGAACAGATGTAGTCTGTAATAATGCATTGATCTGATGTGTTCTTATGAGCTGTATGAAAATAGCCTTATTCTTTCAGCTCGGTTGTGTCGGCGTTTCCACATTAAAAAGACTTGGGCCGTTCTACCTCACTTCAAAAATGAGATGAATTTATTTAACACACTCAAAGTGTCCAAACATTGTTCCAAATTAACTTCATAAAGCGATGAACCGAAAATTCCATTCATGCCATAAAATGAGCTCAAATAGTGAGAGGGGTCCAACTGCAGACCTCCACTGTCAGGCCGGTCAGTTTTTTTACGTCCCCACAGGAAGTAACGTGAATCATTCTCGGTTATTTCGCTACTCCACACATCGCGACTGCGGTAGCTGACTAGCATTATCCAAAACATTGAGTAAAATCTGAATACATTGCTCTTGGTGTGTGTTCGCCGTCAAAAGCTACCGCTGTCAATACTGTACATCTAAACCACACAAATTACAGAATGTTACATGTGTGTACACAACAGTGTTTCCCAAACCTCTTCTGGAGAAAGTTTCCCCTGTCCTGCATGATTTAATCTCTACCTGCTTCAACACAGCTGATTGAAGCAGTTTCAGGATTCAAAATCAGTTGATAGTTTGAATCAGCTGTTTTGGAGCAGATTTAAAACACAAGGTTATTTAAACAGTTACCCACATAAAGATACTCCTCCTCACCACAGCCACTGTTGGCATATCCTAATTTCCAAATATTGATAGTTTAAAGATATTTTGATGGAACATGCATTCAGACTTATTAAAAATGTTTTGGATAATGCAAATCAGTCACTGCTGCCAGTTCCTGTTCTAACTGTGTAATCTGTGTGTGTACAGTGAATAAAGTAAAGTATTATTACAGTAGGCTGTTGTCTCCATTCTTTTTTAAAAAGGGGATATTGACAAAATTATATATTGTATAGTATAGTATAGTATACATGTTGTATCATGTGTGTTCATTTTTATGGATTGTAGAGTTTGATAGTCCACATAGTCCAGCAGGGTTCTAGTTATGGTCCAGAAGGAGGTCTGAGCTCTTATTGAAGCAGTAAAATCCTGCATCTGTGGTGGTCACTAATTCATTTACACCAACCATTATTTTTAATCACAAATGTACATTATATTAAGATAAACACACTAAAATAAACATGTTTTCCAAACGAACTATGCTGCGCACCGACATGATTAATAATAATTAATATGGTACCATAAAAGGCGGGTTTGCATCGCTCCTTGAGCAGGAGTCTTTGTTAGTTTATTTCAGGCTTTTAAAACTTAAACTTTGTTGCAGTATCACACACATCTGGGGTGAGCAGTGTGCTGCTGTGTGTGAGAGAAAGTGTTGACCATGTATGAAGTCTGTCCAGGCTTCTATTATTTATTTATATAACCCCCGTCGCTAACGTCCGTTATACTACAGACTCCCACAAAGCTCAAATTTTAGTCCAGTTTCCCCAGTTGTCCGTTTTTCCTATTAAATTCAGCAGATTGCAGTAAAATGCCATAGTATATTACTCTTCAAAGGGAAATAATGAAAGAGAAGTGCGTGTGTGTTTCTTTTAGGATGACTGGAAGAGAGACTAAATTACACTCTTAATCAACAACGATGTTTTTCTGTGAATGGATGTAGCTGTATGGACGGAGTTAACATCATATTTTGACAGAATAAATAAATAGTGCCTGTAAAAGAAATACTGTTACTAGTTGAATGATTGAAGCGATATACAGTCGGCTTTGTTTGATTTAATCCTCGGAATGCTTTCCATGCTGCAAGTGTTCACATAGGTGATTAGAACCTGTGAAAATTTGCTCGAGTTGGAAATTTTCAACTCACGCGTTGCCTTAATGTTGCCTTTGCGTCGCCGGCACCGCCCCCTTCGCACCGCTTTGCACTTTGTATGTAAACTCACCGCCCCGAACGCTCGCTTTGCTTTTTGTCTGAAAGCACAGTAAGAAAAAATACATAGCCTACGTTCATATTAAAATTCAGTATTTAAAACAAAAACACATTTATTAAACACATTTCAAAGCAGTATATAGGCTTATCCTTCTGTAAAAACTTGTAGGCACCAATAGCCTAATGCTTTTAATCAGTCTGAGGGATTATATCGCTATAGACAAGAGTTTCTCCACATCACCGCTGCAAACATAAAGCAGCCTATAGGCTAAAACAGTCTGTGGGATTTTCTACAGATGGGGATGGAATTTTCAAGAGAGCTGATTGGTCAGTAGGCAACGTTTTCATAGAGTTGATCTCTAATCTGGAACATAACCTGTTCTGGAGCAGGTTAGCTGTTCAGCATAAGTTACCATGGAAATCTACCCCGGTAACAAGTGAACCACCTTCGTGGTGCTGAAAACTCAGGGTTAACCCCGAAGTTACCTGGATAAGCTCAGATCCTGCTTTGTGGAACAGGCCCCAGATGAAGTGTTGTTTTGGGAATTGGGAATTTGGGAAAGGGAAATTTCCCTTCTCTCCTTACTTCTAATTAATCAGATGATTACTCAGAGACTGTTTATTATTAGGGCCCAAGCACGAAACGTGTGAGGTCCCTATTAAAACTGAAGGGATTATTTCTTTCTTTCCTTCTTTCTGCAAAGTAACCTCAGTTTTGGCAAAAAATTTTGTATTTTAAGGTTTTCGCGCATGGGTGTGGCAATTTAGGATTTAATGGTCATTTTTGGCAATTTACACACTTTGTACTCCTCCTAGGGATTTAGTCCGACCGACTTCACATTTGTGCTGTGCAGTCTAAACCCACTGACGCAAAGGCAGAATATAAGCAGACCAACATCATCATTCAATGAGAAGTCTACCTTCACGTTACTCTGCAGTGCATTACATTATTTATTCACTGGTAATAACGTTCTCCCCTTTAGACCATTTGACCGACAGTTTGGGACTGCATGTTGCATGTGAAACTAAGAGTAACTGAAACACTTGTGATCGGGCAGAAATCTTACCACAAATCCACACATTAACTTCAGCAGCTCTGATAAAGTGCCGCTCACATTTCCAAAAAGCAGGTATCCGTTCAGTTTTTAGATGTTTATATTGAAAAACTCCTGCGATGGACTGGCGACCTGTCCACCTACATCTGCATTCACCATTCACACACATTCATACACTGAGCCTAAGTGCTCAAACAGAAACTAACATTCACACACATTCATACACTGAGCCTAAGTGCTCAAACAGAAACTAACATTCACACACATTCATACACTGGCGGAACAGCCGCAGTGTTACCAAGCCTGTGTAACCTTTGCTGACGGTCCAGATTCCCCCTAGGTCTAGCACCGGTAACAAATACAGGATGTGTGAATGTGTGTTCATGTATTGTATGTATATGTGCATCAAACTCACTTTCCTTCATCTCCTCCAGGAACTTCATATCTGCAGCTCGGTCTTTCTCATCCTCCGCCTTCCTCCTGTCTTCACTGAAGGTCTGCTGCACAACTTGGGTGTTGATGTTGAGCGAGAGCACGAGAGACAGAGACTCCTGACTCAGGCGCTGGTTTAGATCTGCAAAGTTGCCGTCCACGGAGGAGTTTTTGATAAAGCGCTCGATCCAGGACAGATCCTCCATCTTCATCATCAGATTCAGAGCATCCTCCAGAACCTGCTCCAGCCGGCACACTGTCTGCTGCACATGGACCGAGTCCGACACGACATCCTTTGCCATCTGCAGCTGCTCTTCTAAAACCGAAATCCGGGACTTCATTCGCTGCACGCGCACCTTGTGGACCTTGGGCCGGGTTTTGTAGATCTTCATGATTAGATTACCAAGAATGACAAGGTCCTTTGGCCCAAAGTTGATCATCATGATGGAGGGTTTAGTATGCAGGTCTGGAGAAAAGGTAAATTAAATTATATATACACGCACACATACGGCCGACGACATGCAGCAAGGCGGCAGCAGAGCATGTAGAATTAAAAATGTTAATGTGGACAAGAAAGTAATTTTTGGAGTTTAACATTTAGTAGGTTAGGCATTTGCTGCTTTCAGTTTTATTTGTTGTAAAATGAGACACAATGAAGAAACAATGCACACAAATTTGCCAATATAAGGTTCCTTTCTGGATACAAACATGCTTCGCAGTGTTGGGAGGATTACTTAGCGCCAAATCACAACAACAGTTATCTCACAGCGCTTTTCATAAAAGAGCAGGTCTAGACCGAACTCTGTGATGATATTTACAGAAGCCCAACAGTTCCCATCAAGAGCAGCACTAGGAGACAGAGGCAAGGAAAAACTTCCTTTAAGAGGCAGAAACCTCGAGCAGAACCATGACTCAGGGTGGGCAGAGAGGGACAGAGAGAGAAGGGGGGGGAGAGAGAGGGAGAGAGAGAGAGCGCGCTGGAAGGGTAGAGGGGAGCAGCCAACAAGACAATATCCGTGCAGAGATACAGGCATTAAAGGTGATGTTGGCAGAGACTGAAAGTGTTTCTGGAAATGAGAGCTGCTCATTGGGATGGATGCCGTCTCTCCGGATCAGACCAGGTCTTCCCCAGAAAGTCTGCCAATGATCTACAAAGCCCACATCGTTTGCTGGACACCACCTCGACAACCAGCGGCGGAATGACGACATGCGGCTATACATGTCATCACTGGTCAGATTTGGCAGGGGGTCCAGAGAAAACTACGGTGTCCGACATTGTTTTTGCATATGTACACACCGACTCAACATTAATCTTAGTGACCTCCGATTGGCGTAACCGGGAGTCATTACCGCCGACGTGAATAACAATCTTAGAGAGTCAAAAGTAAACATTGAGAACCAGCATTTCATTTTTATGTTCCATATCTGGAACAAACTCCCAGATAACTGCACGTCTGCTGAAACTGTCAGTTCTTTTAAATCAAGACTGAAGACTTGTCTTTTTACCACTGCCTTTAATTAAATCAAATGTAAGGCTGTAGATGTCATGTACTGCACTTTCACTGTCCTGATTTACCCTCTTTTTATTTCCTAAATTTAATTTTAGCCTTATGTTTTTATTTTACCCCTTATTATATTTTATTTATTTTGTGTTTTTCCTATGTTGCTTTAATGTTGATGATGTAAAGCACTTTGAATTCCCTTGTTGTTGAAATGTGCTACACAAATCTGCCTTGCCATACTGATCCCTCCACCACTGTACTGACAGTCAGCAGTAGCAGCAAGTCTGGCCAGAATTAAATCTAATAACGCACCTGGACCAGATGGTTTAAGGGGCAGGGTGATCAAATCATTTTGGTTTCAGCTCACAACAATCTTCACACAATTATTCCAGCTAAATGAAAATTCTGTTCCCAAAATATGGAAATCCTTCAATATTATTCCTGTTCTTAACCTGGGGGTCAGGACCCCCCTGGGTGTCGCCACCTGGTCCCAGGGGGGTTGTGAGAATGCTACTATAGACACAAAAATAGGAAAAGAATAAGAAGAATGGAAAAAAAGTAAATGTTAAGCTAGCTAGCTAAAATTGATCCCATTAAGTGAGTAGGATGGAGGTGTACGTGTTGGGGGGGGTTGCAAAATATTTTCTACCTCAAAAAGGGGTCGGACTGCCAGAAAGGTTAAGAACCACTGATGTAAATGTATGGAAAAGCTCATAGTCAATCATCTTTTAATATCTCTCAGTGAATGGTTTGCAGTGAATGGTGAAGGTCCAACACAGACACAGATGAATACTGTCAGTAAACATCTACAGCAGAAGTCTAAGACTTGTGCTGGACTTGTCACAGCCTATCCGACTCATGGGTTAATGTTCTGTGTGTGTCTTTGTGTGGGCAGGCGTGGTTTTCTCCAGGACACCTGGCTCTCCAGTGCGGCTGCGAGCGATCATCTAATCAAGCCCCAGCTCAAGTTCTCTTGAGATCCAGGCAGCCTGCACCAGATTGTTTCAGTCACTCCCGTGTTAACGTACTCTTGGCCAATCCTCCTAGTAGTTCTAGTGTAACCCTTGTTGATTTTGGATATCCCTGTGGTAACACCTCTTCCTGTCTGTGTGCAGTTGTTTGGAGTCGGTATCAATTTTGCTACCTGCCACACCACCAGCTCTGGACTTCACGCCCACCTCGCCTAGCTCAACACCTCTGACCATACAACTACCATCTCCCCTTTTGCAAGATCTCATGTACAACAGAGCATTCATTAAAACCCTTTTGCTAAACCTAAACCCTCGATTCACTGCCACCAGACTTTTAATTATAGATTTTAGCTCAGCTTTTAATTGTATGCAGAAATGTCCTCTGATTAAGCGACTTTGTGATATGAACATCAACAGCGACATTATACAGTGGTTGACAGAGTGCCTTACAGACCGGCTACAGACTCTCAGCGGTTCTTTTCTAAGAAGTCAGCCACAAATGGAGTGGATGTGTGTACATCAATAAGCCTGTTCAGATAGTTGAGGAGTTTAAATAATATTTGATTGTAAATTAAGTCCATTTTTGAAAAAGCTATGCAGCATTTGTGTATGATCCAGAAACTGGCGAGAAGTCCAGCACTCAAACTCACTTAACAAACGCAATGCAAATTTTGGACTTGCATTGCATCTGAAACCGCATTACACACACAGATTTAGACCCCCCCCCACACACACACACAGTATGCAGCCATAATGACAGGAATCAGACTCTTACCTTACAGCTCTGAGGTGAGACCAAGAGAAGGATTTCAGAACTCACCAGCCCAACACCCCTTCACTCCTCTCCTACTGCACAAACACTTACTGTAAGAGGACGAAAACAATGTGGAGACAGACCTAAGACGAAGAATGGCATCAGCACTAACTTGTCAAGTAGCTACCGCCCATGTGCACACATATGAAACCATGAACCTGTTTCTGTTAGCGCATGTCACATGTATGACATAAATGAGGACATGCTGCATTCTTTAGACCCCCCCGACACAGAGAGACACCTTTCCGCAGTTACAGTTCTTCTCTGCCAGAGAACCACATGGCTCTCAGGAAGATAACGCTGTTTTTCTCTCTGTGTCAGAGTGAACAACAGATGTCATGTCATCTTTGACAATGTTTCCCACCCACTCCACTTTCAGTGCAAGACTTATTCCCCCAAAATGCACCACAGGAAGTCATTCCTGCCTGTGGCCATTAAACTTTATCCCTCTCCTCCCTCTAAGTGTAAGTGTCAGACGCTAAAAGGGAGGAGGGAGAGAAGGAATGAGGAAAAATATTTTTTAAGACATAATCCGTCCTTTCCTCTGAAGCGTCACGTGAAGCGGCGTCCGTTTGTGATGACGGAGCTGCCGGCTGCTTCCATCAGCTGCAGTCGGTGAGATAGCAGGATTTTCCTTTGTTTGCTTCATTAGAGAATTTAGTGCAGTTTATTGTCCGACTCTACTTTAATATGTTTTTTATGGTCGTCTATTTGAACTAAACAGGAACAAGCAGCCTCACATGTGACTGAATAGAAAGAACGATAAATGGTGTAAAAAGTGTTTCTTGCTGACAGACTCTGACTCTCTCTGACTTTAATTGTCTCCATAATAAAAGTTCATGGGAGAAATAAAAGAAATAAAATCTGTCTAATAAATGAAAGTTTGTACTTCTGACCTACAATGGGCATGTGTCGGTCAGTAAAAGACTTCTGCTAAGGATGCAGTGTTGTTTCCTTGCTCATAGCTCCTCAGAGATCGCTCCCTGATCCTCGCTTATCAGAGCGCAAATAAGAGCTTTGGGACGGTCTGCAAGATGGCAACAAGCTAACAAGCTCTGCTATGTTAGCTTTGACTTGCTATTAGGGAGAAGGAATTGAATGAAAGCTAGCTAGCTCGAGCCTGGACCAGAATAACCGTCCGTGAGCTCGTCCAAATGAGGCATATCCCTCCTATACACAGAAGACTTACCAAGACACGCATCACGAAAACCCATCCAGACTAGGATTGGGTGGTTTCAAAAACTGGACTGTATAATCCTTTAAATAAATTCCTTCTCTCGCTCTTCGTACTGAAGTGGGCCTCTCTCAGCCTCTCTTATATACTCTTGAGCATGTGGTATTTGTTTAACCCTTAAGTTGCACTATGTTTGTATGTTTTACGCTCTTATGGTACCTGTAAAATTTGTGAGAGTCTGTATGAATTTTAGATTTTTCCAATTAAAAGAGAATATGAAGAAAATTTTTGCCATGCCTTTGTGTGGTGAAAACACAAAATTCTCCGTGCCCGATGGGTCTAGAGTCAGTGGGTGGTGCCAGCTTGGCCCTAACTAAAGTGTCCTGCAGATTTTTGTTTTTTCTGTAGGCAGCAATGAGCCTATGGTTCTGTAACAGCCGAGTAGTAGATGTTAAGTGGTGGAAATTATTTTTAAGTGTCCTAACCAGCTGCACTGCTGCGGGGGAATAGGTGGTGATGACAGGAAGGAGAGAATCAGTGGTGAGCAATTTGGGGTGCTGGAAGGTTCTCAAGGCTCTGCGTAGGAAGGACCTACAGTACCCTCTGCTGGACAGAGCCGAGAACAACACCTTTGTGGCCGCTTTAAAATCCTCTGCTCTTGTACAAATCCTGTGAAATCTCAAGAGCTGTGACTTTAACAGACCTGCGAATGTGTGTTTGGGATGAAAGCTGGATTTGTGTAGTAGGGCATGTGTGTCTGTTTCTTTAAAGAACACCTTGAGGTCAAGTCTGAGAGTCGAATCAAAATCTGGGCCCTTAAAAGTGGTGGTGTCAAGAAAGTCCACAGCAGTCTGGTTAATACAGTATTTCAGTTTGATGGATGGATTGTGGTTGTTCAGGGAGATCACAAAGAGATCAAAATCCTCTCTCGAATAGGGCCAGATTCCCCAAATATCATCCAGGTATCTATAATAATAAAGGGGTCTTTTGGGACAGGAGTTGAGTGCAGCTGTTTCCCATTCTGCCATGAAAATATTGGCGTAAGCAGGTGCAAATTTCTTACCCATGGCTGTTCCCTTAATTTGGAGGAAGAATCGTCCGTTGAACTCAAAGTCGTTTTTGGTCAGATTTATTTCAAGGAGCTGCAACAACTCTCTGTCTGGTCTTTTGGCGTCTGGGTATTGTAGGAATATGTTTTTTACGGCTTGAATGCCTTCTGAAATTACAATATTTGTATATAAACTATCAATGTCCATGGTAAATAAAAATGCATTAGGGGGTACGTGGATCTGCTTAATTCTTTCAACAAAATCATATGTGTCTTTGATGTAGCTGGCATGTCTAATCGAAAGAGGATTGAGATAGTGGTCTATGAACTCAGCTGTGTGATAGGTTTCACTGCTGCAGTCGGACACGATGGGTCTCCCAGGAGGGATTTCCCCGGGTCTGCTCCACCCAGCAGGGGGTTTGTGGATTTTGGGCAGCATGTAAAAGAGTCTAGGTCGGGGTTCGCTGTCTCCCATCAGGTACAGTTTTTGTTTGTGATTAATGAATTTTTTGTCATGTAGTGATTGTATAATCTTGTCAATTGCCGGGATTGTTTCCATGTAGATGGGTTTCTTTAATTTGGAGTAGTAAGTCGTGTCCAGTAACTGTCTGTATCCCTCCCACAGGTATTGCTCTCTGTCCATAATAACTATTGCACTGCCCTTATCCGCTGGTTTGATGACAATGTCTTTGTTGTGTCGTAATTGATCTAATGCTTCAGATTCAAATTTGTTCAGGTTCTGTGGGACCCAGCCCAGTCTGAAGTGGTCCTGGAAGTGCTGTAAGTCCGTCTGAATGAGTGTTTCAATTTCGGGGGGTAATTTGCCCTTAGGGGGAACCCACTGCGATTTAGGGGTGAACAGTGGGCGGTCTGTGTCGGGTCTGTGTGCAAAGTAAGTCGCTAATTTGAGTCGTCTGTGGTACTGTTGGATGTCAAATCTGATTTGTTTTTTCAAGTCCGAGTTGCTGCTGATTGAGGGAATGAAATTTAGACCCCTGCTGAGTAGAGCAGACTGGGCTGCAGACAATTCAAAATTCTGGCACAAATTAATAACATTTTTTCCCCCCGTCTGAGGACGTGTGTTCACGGGGGTACCTACTTTAACGACTCCAGCCAGTGGTCCAGCATGTGCTGGGCCGTGGAGTGAGACCAGTGGATGCCGTCTCTCTCGGTGGTGAAGTCGTTCCTTGGGAGAGCAGGGATAAACAGCTGATTGTTAGTGAGATAGTGGTTCAGCTGTCTGAGGTTCTCCTGCTCTGCGTGAGGTAGGTGTCTGGAGAAATTAATCTCCGGCACCATGACTGTGGCCCGGGGAAAAGCCAGCTTCGCCATCCTGATTGCTCTCTGTACCTGTTTAACAGTAGTCATTGTTTTTTGTGCCCTGTTATTAACCCCAAAGGAGAGAATCAGTTTTTCAATGTTAGCAGACACATTGGTCCTAGCCAAAATGGCCTCTGCGTGCCTGAAGGTGGCCCCAGGGAAGCTGTCTATTTGCAGGTCAGGGCACTGGAAAGGGGGAAACCTGGCAACATTTGAGTCACCAATGATCAGCCACTTGCTCCTGGCTGACAGGCACCACTCTTTCATTTTCCTGCTGGTGTTAATGTGTCGTGTGGGGCGACGTACCGGTGTGTTTGCTGCTATTGCAGCTGCAGGTGGGCCAAAGCTCAGCTGTCTCTGAACAGGCCCCAAAGCAGGTTTTGGGGCAGGAGGCAGCGGTGCTACCTGCGGAGATGCCTCCACCATGATTCCCTCGTCGGCCGTGGCCGTGGTGCTGGGGTCCTCAGGAGGAGCTGGAGGCTGAGGAGAGCTGGGGGCCACGCTCCGGCGCCTCGCAGTGCGTTTGGGTCTCTGCTCCTTGGGCTCCAGCTGCGTGTCAGGGACGATCCCAGAGGAAAGAGAGAGAGAGGGAGGGAGGACAGGTGCAGACAGACAGGTGAGGGGAGAGGAGAGAAAGTCAGGAGGGAGAGAAGGGAGGAAAGGAGGAGACTGAGGATCCGTGGGCTCGTCCGTCCCCTGCTCTGTCATCGTGGCCTTGGAGAGGAGACACGGTCCGGCCGGTGTTGAGATGTCTGGCAGGAGGAGGTCCACTGCAGGTGGGGCGTGTACCTCCGCTGTCACGCTGAGCTGACGAGCTGGCGGTGGGTTCCCCTGCGCTGCAGGCGGCCGGTGTGGAGGCTGGGTGGCGGCAGGTGGTTGAGCAGGTTCTGGGGCCGCTGGTGCCGGCGTAGAAGGTGGGTCCACCGGTGGCCGTAGAGTCTGAGCAGTTCCAGGTTGAATGCCAACCGGCCCGGGGGGCAGAGCTGTCGCCGTCTGAGTCTGTGTGATGCTGGCCACCGTTGAGGTCGGGTCCACTAGTACTGCGTGTGCTGCTACGGGAAGGTGGGCTGGCGGGCCAGGCTCGGCGTGAGCCGGTGGGGCTCTGGAGAGGCGCTGGATCAGGAGCACCTGTGTGTCATCCAGCGTATCTTGGTGCAGTCTGCGCCCAAAATGGCGTCTGGCCCAGGCCGAGGCCACCTCAAAGTTCTCTCGCCAGTCAGTCACTTCTAACTCTACCAGTATCTGCAGGTCCGTCTGAATGCAGTCCCTGTAGTGGTCCCTGAGTATCAGCAGTGTGTTGTAGGCCCAGTTTCTGGCGTTACCGTCAATGAGT
>NW_024040928.1:33267463-33286244 GCF_014851395.1 Micropterus salmoides
TTCCAAAGACCACGTTTGTGTGCACACGGTCTCCACGTGTTTATGTCATGTGACGTTGGTCACGTGATTTATGTTAAAGTAGATCCGGTCGAGAAACAGAGTTAGAAATTGGGAGGCATGGACAAATGCCACCGGTGAAGGGCACTATTGTAGGATACGCTATATGAGTTGTATTTGGGGGTTGGTTAAAACAGCCTGTGTTGTCATTTAGTTTGGAGGACTTGTTGGCCAGCCTACAGTAAATAATCAACACAAAGTAGCTGTTTTTGCTACACCTTATATTACATTCCACAATACCATTCACCCACAAACTGTGCCTCAGAGACAGTGTGCCGTTAGTCCACTGTCAACCCTACTGTGGATAGAGACAGTTTCACTTTTCAGACACTCGCATCCTCCTATTGTATCGCTCACTTTCAGAGTTTTGACCAAAATTTCCTGGCATGTTTACCATGTTTACTCTACTTTCATCACGCCACGATCAGGATGTGACACTGCCGTGACTCTGTTCAAGACGTCTCCTCAGCTTGAAACCGTCATCGTTGTCACACCCTGGCGATCTGTCGCTGAGCTGCACGCGCACAAAGCTTGAAGATATTCTCTTCAGAGAGCTGCGTGTATGGGTGTGCGTGTATATGTGTGTGTCTGAGAGACAGAAGAGGGGGTGCTGGGATATGAAGTAGAAGGGCTTTTATCAGCCTCTGAGTTGGAAGTCTTTGAGGGCCTCCTCAGAAGCTCAGCATCTCTTCCATTGTTCTATTTCCATCCCTCGCTTCACTCCTGTCACATGTAGAATTACAAAAGGCCTCCTATGCCCCCCTCCCATACCCCTCCTCTTCACTCATATCCCACCCCTTTTCCCCATGTTCCAACGTCAGAGAGGCATATAACCCACTTAGATTATTCTCAAAATACTTCACAACTTTACAGTGTTCCCACTACAAATTGGAGTTCAGGCAAAGAACTGGAACTGGAAAGCTGAGGTTGTGAACTTCTTTTGGTTTGAAGCCAAAAGCAGATTCTAATTCAACCCCAGTCACTCCCTCATACTGAAAACAATAGCAACTACTGTGTACTGTAGTTACACTGTGCCACGCACTGTACACACGGTAACAGTGTTATGGGACATTTTCTTCCTTTGTCTTGCACACCCCCTTTGAGTCCATTACGGTAAATATGTGCAAATCAGTGCAGCTGTAAAATGAAAAATACACCTTACACACTCACCACCTAACCCAAGGGATGGGTGGAGAAAGTCGACCTGGTGTCTGCGCGTCATCCTCCAGCAAGATGGTGTGTTTACTGTACACGGTAAGGTGAAATCCTATCACAACGAGAGCTGACTGCGTCTTTCTCTCACACATGCATACACTGATATCTGAGACCTTGAAAAGCCTGCCTGCAGGCCTGCACCCGTTAACAGGTGATGCCGATATGACACCTCAGCTACAAGAGACAGAACCCCTTCCTTTGCTCTCCTTTCTCTTGTTCTGTTACCCCTTATTTTTCCCTTTATCTTGTCTTCGCTCCTATGCCTCCTTGACTTTTTTTTGCTTTTTCCCTCATTCTGTCCCATCTTTTCTTTCCTTTCTGCCCCTGTTGTCACCGTCCCTTCCTCCTTTCCTGCCCTAAGGAACACAGTGACTTCAGGTTTCAGTGGTATAGATACAGTAAAAAGAGGATTAGTTGGCCGTTTCCCTAAACATAAACTGCAGCAGGTGTATTAGAAATCTCCGTCTTACTTTTGTGCAGCTAAGATCACCTTTGATTTTTGAGACGCATCGCCTGAGAGCATGTGAAACCGAACTATGAGGGAATGCAAACAGAGTTATGTCTCTGCCACTGATACACACTAAATCCAACTGTACGTCGCCAGCGGTGTAATAGCACATTGTAACAGAGAGCACCCCTCCTCCCTTCTCCCCTGTGCACCAACCCAGCGGATCCTCTGTCCAATGTAATCAAATATGACACCAGCTTGTACAAATAACAACCTGGCCATGTATTCCGTGCCATTTTCCTCCCCTCACTCCCTTCTTTTCTTCCCTCACCGGGCTGCTTGTTCATTTTTTCACTGATAACGAGAGGTGATTTCAAACGCTCTGTATTCCGATGCTGCCGGAGAGCTTGTTCCTCCGCCTGTTGGCGCGTCTTGTGAAAGTTCACGTGTGTGTGTGTGTGTGTGTGTGTGTGTGTGTGTGTGTGTTCGTGTATATAAGGTGAATAAAGGTATCATTGTTGGTTGCAGGTGTGTGCTTGTGCCAGGCAGGCTTCAGCAGAGGATCCAGAGAACAATGGTTCTCTGTTTGAGCACACACCTGAGTCAGAGAGGGGAGGTGAGAGGGCCTGATTGCAGGAAGATTACACAAGAGCAGACTTCATTAAACCTGAGGGGGGAAACGGAGGGATGGAGAAAGTTGGGGAGTGAAGGGAGAGATAAAAAAAGTGCAGAAACGTGGAGGGAGGGAGGGATGGTAGGAGAGAGGAACGTGGAGGGAGGGACAGAGGAGCTAAATACCAGAGTGGGGGTACTGAAGAAAGTGGAAAGGGGGGGGGGGGGGGGGGGGTTACAGTCTCAAAGTGAGCTGAATGTTGAATAAAAAAACAATGTTAAGATTAAGCTGGAGGAGTTGAGGTTACTGTGGATGCACAGCAGGTGCAACTTCACATGAAGAACATTTTGTCTCCATTTATTATCTTCAAGAAGCATGTAGCTCAATGTGGTGCTGACAAACTCTCAATGTGAACCAAAACATCCAATGTTGGTCAGATAAGGGTGCAGGCATCAGCACAAAGTCAAGCTTAA
The DNA here is from genome assembly GCF_014851395.1 of Micropterus salmoides. Lineage (NCBI taxonomy): Eukaryota > Metazoa > Chordata > Actinopteri > Centrarchiformes > Centrarchidae > Micropterus > Micropterus salmoides. The sequence continues at coordinate 33,270,270 of NW_024040928.1, forward strand.
CTTCCACTTCTGCTTTAAACCTGTAATTATTAGTTTTTTACCCATTTGGGGGCAACATAACAAGCTCTGAACATAATATTGACATGTTATTATTTAACTGATGTGTTACGTGACTTCTTTACACATAGAACATGGACATTAGTTTTCTGACATCTTGACAAATGTTAGTGTTTTACCAGCTCCTGATATAAATATCTTTAGCTGCTAAATACTCCAGTTCACCCATGTGTTCCTGCTCTGGCTGGAGACAAGGCTGATGAGAGCAGTAAGACTGTATTAATATATGAAGATGTGGTCTGTAACTTATCAACTGTCTCCCCGGCTCCAAAGTGTCCAATATTAAACAAATCATACCTAAAATAAATATTATGTAAATGAAACAACAAATTTAAAATAATTTACGAATGATAAGAGATGATTAAAACTGAACTTATTATTATAAATGTTATTTTATCACTCTTTTCTTTGATGGTTTATAGAGACTGAGTCTTTAGGGAATGCCCTTTTTCAGTCTACTTTAATTTCATAATTACATGTCTTTTTTTATTTAACATTGAACATTTTGGTTTCTATAGTCAGCGACAAGAACTGAAGTGTCAGAGCCTGTCCAAATTTAGGGGAAATGTGTTTTGTTAACTTATATTTTAACTTAAAAAAGTTAGAATTTGATTCTCCATCTGTGAAAATTTTCCTCAACAGCTGACCTATCTCAGCTACTTGGCAGTAGGAAGCCACAGTACAGCGACTGGGAGTGCTTTAAAGGGCAATGTCAGGAATGTTATCTAACACGAACAACTTTGGCGTAGGAGGAAACCAGAGCATTTGGTGCAAACATTCATGTGTTTTAAACCATTTTTGATATTATCTAGGCCACTGTTGGTTTCAGTCCATTTTATTCCACGGTAAACCTATACAGACACTTTGACTTGTCATAGCAAAATCACAGGTGTAATTTATAACATTAATGACTGCATTCCACTTAGTTTCACTTTGCTATTGGTTACACAAAAACTTTTCCTGCTGTGGCAAGTCAAAATATCTTCTGTGAGAAAGGTTAAATCAAGCATAGCGTTAGTTCAGTCAGGCAGTGAAGTCAATCTCAGCTCACAATCCCGGCTCATTAGCTGATAGCAGCCATTTTAAAGTCAGCCACATCAGCTGACAGCTCAGCTGGTTCCTCTCTTAGCATTCATTGGCAAATTCCATATGAGGCGCCTTATTTAAGCTGCTATAGCCTGCCTGCCTGTCCGCCTGCCTGCCCTTGCTGCTTCATAAGCACTTGACATGACAATGGCCGGACTATCTGTGTACACTATTCAACTTACCCCGCTGCTCGTTAGTCCCTCCATGATGAAGATCCATGTCACATCGACTGTATGGTGCTGTTGCTCACAGCATCAGCAATATGAAGCAGAGAAGCCATGTGGAAAGCAAAATCCAAATACTCAGCATTAGTGAATGGCAGTGCCCAGGCTCCTGGAAGACTAATTTCAAAACAATATTGCGGCTCCAGTTGGGACCTCTCAAGAAGAGCCTTTGCACGGTTCAAGGAAAAGATCTGTATCGAACACCACCTGCAGTTCCTTCAATTTCTCTGTCCCTCTCAACCCTTCTGGCCTGAGGGGTCTGCACAAGAGAATGATGCCATCAATGGCATCACTCTCTCGCGCAAATCACTGGGAAGTGCAGTTCCAGTCTCCTACGGGGGTTCCATTCATATCTTCTGCTCTCTCCCTGAGCTGGGAGAGGCTCTGGGAAAGCATCACAACTGCTTTAGGGGCTCCAAGCTGGCCTGACTTGCTTGCCAAAGTATCATTTATTTGCAATAATTTAAAGTCACATTAATCACCTTTACATTAAAATAGTTGACTAGCTAGCTAACGCTACTAAGCTAATGTAGCTAATGCTAACGTAGATAATTCTAATACGTTATTCACACAACTTACAAAACTTTATTAAAAGCTAAATCAATTTCAAACAGGAACCACACGTCGGTCTCTGGGTGACAACAGTGACAGTTTAGCACGTAATATGCTGGGAAGTAGGCCTATTTTTGATTTATCCATATTCAAATGACAAAGCTCATAGTAATAATTAGTCATTCATTGGCACCCTTCTCCCTTTTTCTGTAGACGATGCATTTAAATTATTAAGGAAGCTCTTGGAGCTGTGTGGCAAGGCAGACAAAATGGTGTTTCAAAGTCATGCCTTTACGCTCTTCACAAATGAACAAACTGGCAAATATGCATACATGTCATTTAGTCTAACTGCCTTGAGTGTTCAGCTGGGTCCTCCTGCTGGTACTTCCATATAAGCACATTGGAGGCTAGGTAGGTTTGCCAGTGTGCTTGTTTTGGGGGTCTTTACTGCGGCAGTCTGCCTTGGGCTTTCAATGTATGCACATGGATGGGCAGGGAGGTGCTCTCCCTGTCACATTGTTTTTCTATGTCAGCACGTGGTAGGGCAGAGAGGTATGCTCTCCATGCCTTGTGGCTCTCCACTTAGGCATGTGGAAGGGTGGGGAGGTGCTCTACCCGGCTCATGGTATGCACGTGGAAGCGCAGTGAGATCCCAGAAGAGAGCCACACTGCCAAACATAACTACAGTGGCACAAATATCAGTTTCTTTGATGAAGTTGTCCTGACTGAATTACAATAAATTTGACTAGAAAGACTTGACATGTGTTTTAGATACTGTTGTTATTGTTTTTCGGCCATATATGTCAGTTCATCATTGCACCATTCATTTTGGTCAAGCTTGGAAATATTTATGCTTCCAAAAATATTACCACAACATGATAAAATATCTTGACAAAACTAAACTAAGTGTTGTTCACTGTGATCGACCAGCTACACATTGCAAGCCTGTTTCCAGTCTGTCTTTTTATTCATGGTAAAAATGCATTGTGAAATCTATAAACATGTGTTGCTTTGGCTAACCATCAAATACATGATGTATGCTTTTGTTTGTTTGCTGATACAGGGTTTTTCTTTGTCGAAATTTCTACAACACAGTTATACAGCCAGTGACCTTTTTAGTAGTTACACCTGTAAAATCCGATACAATCCAATGGCTCAGCCACATATTCTACCTTTATAAAGATAATAATGTTCAGTTTTGACTGATGCTGTCAGAGCGGGTTTAAAGTAACTATGTGTTTATCATTGATGTTGTAGTTCGCTGGTGTTGAACTGGCTTTCATTATATTGAAAGATGTCTCTAATGTTTTGCACACTGATACACAAACACACAGGGAAAGATTAGTAACACATTTCAATATAGTCCTGTAAAACAGCAACAACAACTATGACCTTAGTCATAAAGACGTAGTTGCATTAACACCTCTTTGAAGGTTTTAACAAAAACTGGTCATTATGAGCTTCATAAAGGAAGAAATGTGGCAGAGCTGTTGTGTACTATTGCTTTATATTGGTGTACCTAATAAGGTGGCATTGGTGTTTAGTTACAGTGTAGCCAAGTTAACTTACATGTTTTAAAATATTATTTGGAAAGCTTGAAATAGTGGTGTCATATACAATCTATATAACTGCTTTGTCACGATCGTGGTGTGGAGGCAGGTTGGAGAACCCAAACGCAGGACACAGAGCGGAGCAGGTATGGTATAACGAAGGGTTTTACTTAACAAACAAAAGCGAGCACACTTACAGGTGAGTGGCTGAATAACAGAAATCCAAAAGTACAGGGAGACGAGACGAGACGAGACGAGACGAGACAAGCAAGGCTGGTTACAGGCACAGAGTACACACACGACAGACTGGGGGGTAACATGAACAATGACCGGACAAGGACAAGACAGAAACACCAGGTATATATACACACACAGGGACTAACGAGCAGGGCGGGAGCAACACAGGTGACAGACATGAGACTAACGAGGCAGAGAGAGAGAGCAGAGGAAAACAGAGAGACTAGACATGACAAGCAGACTATATAACAGATACTGGACACTAGACAGGACAGAACCCAAAACTCAACATACCAAGGCAGATACCAAACTCAAAAGTAAACACAAAGGATGGCCAACCGGCAGAGCGTGACAGTACCCCCCACCGACGAGCGTCTCCAGACGGTCAACAAAACAGCCCAAAAACAAGGCACAAGCCGGCCCAGGGTGGGCGGAGGGAGGACAGGAGGAGGGCAAGTCGAGCCAGGGTGGGCGGAGGGAGGACAGGAGGAGGGCCAGACCAGGAACTCTCAGGAGGGTGGCCAGAGGGCAAGGCAAGGGGGCGACAGAGTTCGGGAGATCGCACAAGCAGGCCAAGGGGACAAAACAGTCCGGGGGAACCACCCAACAGGCAGATCATGCCCAGGAAACAGGGCAGGTAAGGCACTTGGCCTAACATGCAGGGCAGGGCAGAGGGGCAGAACAGTTCAGGAGGCCGTCCCGGAGGGCGACCCAGGAGGCCGTGCAGACCAAAGGGGTCACAGAGTTCAGGAGGTCGTCCCGGGGGACGACCCGACAGGCCGAGCAAATCAGGGGGAAAACACAGTTCAGGAGGCCGTCCCGGAGGACGACCCGACAGGCCGAGCAAATCAGGGGGAAAACACAGTTCAGGAGGCCGTCCCGGAGGACGACCCGACAGGCCGAGCAAATCAGGGGGAAAACACAGTTCAGGAGGCCGTCCTGGAGGGCGACCCAGGAGGCCGTGCAGACCAAAGAGATCACGGAGTTCAGGAGGTCGTCCCGGGGGATGACCCGACAGGCCGGGCAAATCAGGGGGTAAACACAGTTCAGGTGGGCGTCCCGTGGGACGACCCATGAGGCAGGGCAGAACAAGGGGGCCACAGAGTGCAAGGGGTTGGCAGGACGGCCAACAGTGAGGCAGCAAACCCACTGGGGGCCGAGCAGGAGGCCGATGGCAAGACCTCTTCGGAGGTCGGCACCCAAAACTTGGGTGCTCTAGAGGCACAGCTGGGCTAAGGACCACCGGCGAGACAGCTGGGCTGAGGACCACCGGCGAGACAGCTGGGCTGAGGACCACCGGCGAGACAGCTGGGCTGAGGACCACCGGCGAGACAGCTGGGCTGAGGACCACCGGCGAGACAGCTGGGCTGGGGACCATGGACCGGACACGAGGAGCTGGAGTCGGCCTGACCACCGACTGGACAGCTGAGCTGAGGTCCACGGACTGAGCAGCTGGGCTGGGAACCATGGATCGGACACGAGGAGCTGGAGTCGGCCTGACCACCGACGGAGCTGGTGTTGGTCGGACCACCGACGAGGGAACAGGAGTCGGCTGGGCCACCGGCGAAGCACGTGCCGGTCGGACCACCGACGGAGCATGAGGAACAGGAGTCGGCTGGGCCACCAACGAAGCTGGTGTTGGTCGGACCACCGACGGGAGAACAGGAGTCGGCTGGGCCACCAACGAAGCTGGTGTTGGTCGGACCTTCGATGAGGGACCAGTAACAGGTGTCAGTAGGACCACCGAGTGAGACCTGGGAGCAGGAGTAGGCCAGGGAACAGGCAGGCGGCTAGCTGCGCTAGCAGGCCGGGGATCAGGCAGGTGGGCAGGCAGGCTGCTAGCAGCGCTAGCAGGCCGGGGATCAGGCAGGTGGGCAGGCAGGCTGCTAGCAGCGCTAGCAGGCCGGGGATCAGGCAGGTGGGCAGGCAGGCTGCTAGCAGCGCTAGCAGGCCGGGGATCAGGCAGGTGGGCAGGCAGGCTGCTAGCAGCGCTAGCAGGCCAGGGATCACGCTGGTTGCAGACGGGTCGCTGCTGGTGACCTGGTCGCCTCCGATGACCACCACGGGAACCCGAAAAGATGGCCAGGTGACTTCCCTCGAAGGAGGACTCGGGGGGAAGCCTAGCCTCCAGGCTATCAGGCCATAGGCTAGCTGCCCGTGCTGCCTCTGACTCCCTGGCCTTCATGGTCAGGTAGGCCAGGAGAGTCATAGTCCCTGAGTCCTTGGTAGGTAGGGCAGGCAGGCGGACGGACAGGCTAGGCGGAGGACTAGCGGCGCTAGCCGAGCAGAATACAGGCAGGACAGGCAGAGGGCTGGCAGCGCCAGCCAAACGGGTAACAGACAGGACAGGCGGAGGGCTAGCAGCGCCAGCCGAACAGGTAACAGGCAGGACAGGTGGAGGGCTAGCGGCGCTAGCCAAACAGGTAACAGGCAGGACAGGCGGAGGGCTAGCAGCGCCAGCCGAACAGATAACAGGCAGGACAGGCGGAGGGCTAGCAGGCCGGGGAGATGACGGCCGGAGGCTAGCGGTCCGGGTGTTAGCCATTTCCAGGCTAACAGACTGAGGAACTGATGAGGACTTGGCTGGGGGATTGGCTGAGGTGTGGAGGAAGTCACAAACCCACCCAGGGAGAGAGTCTGCTGCTCCTGGCTGAGCAGCCAGGCTCTTCCAGGCAAGGGACACGATAGCTGCCTTATGGCTAACATGACTAGCCCCATACCACATATTCCTCAGCACCATAAGCTCCCGGCACAGATCAAGCAGTTCATCGGACATGGTGTCCGCTGGGTCCCTTTGTGGTCCGGTCATTCTGTCACGATCGTGGTGTGGAGGCAGGTTGGAGAACCCAAACGCAGGACACAGAGCGGAGCAGGTATGGTATAACGAAGGGTTTTACTTAACAAACAAAAGCGAGCACACTTACAGGTGAGTGGCTGAATAACAGAAATCCAAAAGTACAGGGAGACGAGACGAGACGAGACGAGACGAGACGAGACGAGACAAGCAAGGCTGGTTACAGGCACAGAGTACACACACGACAGACTGGGGGGTAACATGAACAATGACCGGACAAGGACAAGACAGAAACACCAGGTATATATACACAGGGACTAACGAGCAGGGCGGGAGCAACACAGGTGACAGACATGAGACTAACGAGGCAGAGAGAGAGAGCAGAGGAAAACAGAGAGACTAGACATGACAAGCAGACTATATAACAGATACTGGACACTAGACAGGACAGAACCCAAAACTCAACATACCAAGGCAGATACCAAACTCAAAAGTAAACACAAAGGATGGCCAACCGGCAGAGCGTGACATGCTTACTGCTTTGAATCTGCACAGTATGTCTACAGTATATGCCTACATTATTCCCTCTTCTTTTTAACCTTTATTTATTCAGGGGAGCTTCATTGAGAGAAAGCGTCTCTTTTGCAGAAAGGCCCTGATCACATTCACACTGTTACACATTCACACCTGGAAGCTGCTCAGTACAACCACAGCCTGGTCTGCTGGCGACTAAGCAGCTCCAATGGAGCAGTTGGGGTTATGGACCTTGCTCAAGGGCACCTCAGTGGTGATAAATGAGGGAGGGCAAGCACTGCTTGGTTCACTTTCCACACCCAGATTTTATTCTGCCAGTCTGGGGATTGAACCGGCCACATGATTTAAATCATATGAAACACATGTGTGCAACAGTGTAGATGAATCTCACCACCTCATCTATCGAGTGAAAGCTTAAAGGAGAGACTTTGCGGCACCGCCTATTCAAACGTTGTATTTATATAAGGTATATGTGGGACTGAAGGGAACTCTTGTGCAACCGTCTGATGTTGAACGTCCATCCACAAACAGCTGGAGGGATGTAAACATAACGGTGCACTCCGTATGGAGAATGTAGAGTACCAGCTCATAAATGACAGGCTTTAAAATAACAACCAAGGCTGCTGGGAAGCAACACGGGAGTGAGCCTGATCGTATCATAAGAGACGACTCATGATCTGTGTCGAGACACTGACATCCCCTGTATATGTAGCTGTATTTGATTATATGGAATCCTAGATAGTGCTTCATCAGCAGCCAAAACAGTTACGGAGTTATTTAAATGAAGTAGTAATGACAATGAACATGTTTCACACCAGACAGAGTTGATGCACAGGTGTGAGAGAGATGTTTATCAACTGAAACAAACAAAAAGTGATCAATTCTGCATGTTGATCTCAGTTTGTGGATTCTCTTTAAGATCATCATACATTAGTCAGGCACGGATGAATACTAATGTATCTTGTAGTATGTCAGGTATATACTGAACTCCTCCAGACTTGAAGAATGTTTGGCGCTGTTGGATTACAGACAATGATTACAGAAAAAAGGGGGGGATCTTATTCAAAGGCTCTTGTCATTAATTCATGACATGTTCACTGTAAAGTTGGATAAGAAGGAGGAGAAATGGTGACAAGATGACAAAAGAAAATTGCATTGAAAAACTTTGAGAGCAATTTTGCTCCTCATCTTCCTCCCTCTCTCTCCATCCTTCAATCATTCCTCTCTCCTGTCTCTCTTTCTGCAAAAGTTCAGAAAGTCAAAGCAACCCTACTTTCACACAGGATCAACGCTGTTTCCGTCTCAACTCCTCAAACATGAAACGCAAATGGTATGTAAATGTCGTCTTTGATTCTGTTTAATATAGCAGGGGTACAAGGTGCAAAGAATAAAAGAGCCTTCTCCTCTCTGCCTATAAAGCATTACGGTACACCTTTACAGGACAGTGGACCCCCTGCTGTGAGGATAATAGGAAGAAATTGTTTTGCTATGAGATGAAGTGATAAAGGAAAAAGTATGATTTTTCAAAGACTTTGCCGCTCCCCTTCAACACCCTCCACTCGTTCCTTCTGGAGTGCATGAGAGAGAAATTGTTGAGCGCTAATTGAGTGATAGCTGATTGTTGAAGTGTTCATCTTTGATGTTTTTCTCTTTTTTCTACGCATGCAAATGAAGCATCAAGAAAGTGGCAGATGTTTTGCAAGGAATTAGAATGAAGTTGGAGTTTGAAGAAGGATAGTTTGCGTGCAGGTGTGTGTTTCCATGGATTTGTTTGTTATCAGTGGGCATGTTGCTCCTGAATGAGGTGGGGGCATAAAAAAGACCCGTGTGTTAATGAGGGAGCAGTTGACCCATGTCAGGCAAAAGCTCCGAGCTTGGTTTACAGCAGTGGTGGAAGAAATATAAAGATCTTTTGCTTAAGTTAAAGTACCAATATACTAATGTAAAATACTCAATTACAAGTAAAACATTTAAAATTAGTATTAGTTGCAAAGTGTCCTTAAAGCAACTATTCGTTCTGCAGAAAAACAAAGTGCTTTGTCACTTGAACATACTGTATGTCATTCTGGGGCACTTGCATAACTAGAAAATACAATGTTGTGGGGTAAAAAATACAATATTTTCTTCTGAAATGTAATGGATTAGAAGTATCAAGTAGCATAAAGTGGAAATACTCAAAGTACAGTACTTGAGTAAATTTACTTAATTATTTTCCACCACTTGTTTAGACGTATGAAGGGCTGCCACTCTGTGGCTGAATGTGGAGAAGTTGCCATGGCAGTGCTGGGACAGGACAAAGGGCAAAGTAGAAGGCAGATAATGGAGGCTAAAACAATACATTTTAAAGTGCAAGGTTTTTACAACTTGTTCATTTTTTTTGCCTGGCTGAAGTTACACCAGCTCAATATTACTATGCTGTGCCATTGTGTGCACTGGCAATCAGACTTCTTTTGCATTCTGTAATAACCAGTCATCTCAAAACCAATCCTTAGCTTACGCGGTCAGAAAAGTAAAACTACACTTAATTACAACTTAGGTCTTATTTTATTATTTTGCAGAGCAGAGCAGAAACACACCCACTATCAGTACTGTTTTTTCACCATTATCCAATCGGATGACAATAGTGGGGGTACCAACTTGTGGTGGCTGGATACCCAAAGCTATATGATTTTACCAACCATTGTTACCATGATTGGAACAGAAAACTTGTGGAGGCAAATTAGTGTGGTACTCAAGATTTCGGAAGAGCGAATTGTAGCCAATTCAGTGGTCTGTCCACTGACCACGGTTGATACCATAGCAGAAGCTTGTGGTCCGGACCAGCTAGTCTGTGATCCGTGGAGTGGTCTTTGATGTTCTTCTGGCTGTGTAAACTGAATAAATGTCAGAGATCATCATCTATCTATCTATCTATCTACACAAACAAAATATACAGTACAACAATAAAAACACAGTCTTGACCTAATCGACAACAAAATTCTTAGACAAAATATTATGATTTAGCGTGGTTTGCTATTGTCTCCAACTCAACTTAAGCAATGAATTAATAGTTAACTATAGTTAATAGTTAAGTGTATGTGGCCAAAGGACAGAGGAGGGAAAAGGGGAGATAAGACACAGGAGGTGTGCAGTGGATTAGGACCACGCGACGACCGCGGATCACAAGGACAGGAATTTAAATAGTTAATAGTTAGACCCTTCCTTCAGTTTTCCCGTACAGTGAGGGATTGTAAGCGACTTACACTTTTAAATTGAAATTGGTTGTTGATTCTTAAATTGATGCACTGCAGTTCTGACTGCTGAACAAGCAGAGATTAATTAGGATATAAAAGACAAGGAGTGTATGACTTTTGGAGAAAAGCAATGAATAGAGGGTGGACAAGACTGAAGTCTGTGAGGCCCAGCTGTCACTGCCAAAGAAAGCCCCTGTGCACATTCACATTCACACACTGTGACATGACCCAAAAACAGGCCAAAACAGAAACCAAAGTGTACACCGTTCATTAGTAGAATTCTAGCACCCTCCCTTTTAATGGACTAATGTTTAAAGCTCAACTTTGCAAGTTGAAATGAAGATGGAGACATGCAATATGCATCCAACATGGTAAACTTCTTTCTGAACATCCACAGCTTAGCAAATCTTTGCTAGTATTTAGTATTAGGTCTTTGTCAAGGTAATTTACACAACCAATGCAAATATATGGCTTATAATGAAAACACTCCCTAGTTTGTCTCTTTTGTCACTTGACATAATCTTTTCTCTCAGCGTTTTTTGACAGGTCTGTGAGATGGACCACTGAGTCACCTACTACAGGAAGGAGAGACTACACATGTCAAATATTAGTTACATTTCATAACACCACAACTAATGGGTGGTTCTACGGTCAGAGGAGATCCAGGGTTAACCCTTTAAATGAGACTGGGGTCACGCTTTGATGGATAAATAATAGAACAAAACAATTATTATTGTTGTTGTTGTTAGTATTATTACTTCCAACATGCACTTAACTGTCCAAAAAACATTATAAGTTAAAGTTAAATAAGTTAAGTAATATATGAGTAATTCATCCAATCTTGATAATGGGCTTGACATGCTTTTTTTTTTAAACTTCAGTGATTTAATAAAGGGGCTATATATAGTTCTTTTAAATGAAATTAATCACCTTTTATTGCCTTTTTTATGAACCTCACATAAAAATGAACCATTTGCCAGCTTGCCTTTGACGGCCTGTGTGCTGTGAAGAAATCGGGTTGGATCTTTCGCGAAATGTATTTGTTTACGTAGGCTGGAGATGCTGTCTCTTTGTTTTGGCTTCCTCATTTTTTTCAAGCACACTCACGAGCACACGCTTGGAAAGATGGTGGTTGCAATCTGAAACCTCACCACTAGAAGCCACTGAAAACTACACATAGCCTCTTTGTGGGGGCATACCTTAGCAAACAGTAAGACACATCTGATGATTTAAGCACACAAGAAGAACTATGTGATTACATTCGAGGGAGTAAGAGGGATTCTCGCTCTTGTAATAATTAATGATGGTCAGTTTGACCTGGAAGTGTCAACCACATGTTAAATCGCTGAATCATTTGTTCTTTTCATGTTCAATAGGGAATCCAAAATCATTTTCAATTTATAGCACACAGTGTAACTCACTGTATGCGTTTACAGGGACAGGAAATTGCCTGAGAATCCTCCGGTTTTTAAGACTTCTTCAGTGTCAAAGTGATTCAGTGATAGTTGTCAATATGTCCAGTGTTACACAACAAAACATGTTATTAATTAATTCATCAAACTTCATTTTCCAAAAACAAACGTAAGCAAATATAAAATGCGGCTCACGTTGATGCCCACAGTCTAACTCACGTCACATATGGAGGCATGATCAAGACACGTTGGTGTCAGTTTGTAACACACTGGGGAACTCCTTAGCATCATAGATCAATGCACTGGGGGAAGCTCTGTAGCAGAAAAGTAACAGAAAAGTCAGAGTAAGGAGGTGGTTGGGGTGGACGGTGGGCCAGAAATCGGACTTTCCACCTGGAGACCAGTGTTCATTTTCTCTGTTAAACAAAAAGTCAGCATTGAATGTTTTTATTTAGGTTACGTAAGTTATGTGAGTAACATAAGTAACGTTGTTTAACTTATGTAAGTTAACTGACATAAGTACCGTAGCGTTGTGGTGGCAGCCCAGCTGACGGTGAGTGTCCTGTTTATTTCTCCTTTTTTTCTTGTGATTCTGTTTTTCCCTTGTGTTTTGGCCTGCCCGTCTCCTCCTCTCTCTCTGCTCTCAGCTGACGCACCTGCACCTCGTCAGCCTCCTCCTCTGCCTGCCACACCTGCCAGCAATCAACTCCATCTCTGCCAGTACTTCAACCCCGGTTCTCCACACAACTGCTGCTTGATTGTCGTTGCTCCTTACCCGGTGCCACTTCATCACTCAAGCTCTTGAGTATCCAGTGTCATTTCTGTTTCCCTGTGTCTAACCCCGTCTGTCTGCCTTTCCTCCAGGTTCACTCACCTCTTTCTTCCGTTGAGTCAGCTGGGCTCATCCCCCTGCCACCAACCCCCCCCCGGTCAGTTTTCCCGTGCCTCCTCTCCTCCTTGGTCCTTGGTGCCCCCCGGTGCCCCCCGGCTCCCTTGTCTGATCTCTTCCTAAATCTAACCAAGTACTTTTGGTGCCTAAACCTAACCAACTTGCAACATTTCACAATGTTGTTGGTAACAAAGTGCAGTTTTCAAACATTGCGGCGATGCGCAATGTTAACAAGTACTCTAAACTGACGTTGCATATAAGCGACCCCAAATTGGTCCTGACCAAGCGTCCATATGTGACAAGTTGGGAGTGAGAATTGTGTTGTCCTGTTTCTTGTGAAAGTTTATCTGTTCACACTTCTTTTTAATAAAAATAATTAAAAAAAACAAACACTTTGTTGAAAACAAATCCACTTTGATGTTCAAGCTCATTTTCATGAAATTAAATCAAATGGTGCCATGACCTAAGTGTATTTGCTGCAAAGTTAGGCTATCAAGTGCAACATTGGACACATTAAAGACGTCCTATGCTATACAGATGGCCATGTGTTAGCATCTATTTCTAGTGTGATTTTTCTGAACTAGAGTTTTCTCACTACTTTTACGGTTTTTATGAATAATAATAAAAAAAATTTTTTGAACCATTGTCACTTCAGGGTGCTGCCCTCAGCAACCTAATGAGTCTAATTTAGTTGATTTGCTCGTGATCTGATCCAACTCCATGTGGGATTTACGAAATGAATGGTTCAAACAAATAATAAAATTATTAGTGGTGTGTTGCAAATCTGACAAACTAGGTAACTGTAAGGGGATCATTTGGATTGACAGAATGTGGCTGAACTTCAATCTACCGAGCAGGTTCACACGTCCAAACCAACAGTATATTCCTTTTCTACAGACAGCACTTTGCAGCATATGCATACAACTGATCAATTAAAACCACCATCATGTTACTTTACTTTACAACTGACAATAAAATGATGAATTATGGCCTTATTAGGCTGCTGAAAAAACCTACTTCATCATTCTGGGAGTCTTGAGCACTGTGAAGTCCTCCACAAAGCATAATATAACCAGTCCCCTCAGCCTCTCTGTCCCACTGTTCCTCAAACTGTTTTGAAACTTTTTGAGCTGAAACAGGCTCTGTAGTCACAACTGCATGGCTTTCTGAGACATTTTAATGTCCAGGACTTGCTTTCTAACAGGGTTTATTTTATATAATCTGTCTGCTTTGCACAAAGACATACATAGGGTGCACACGCACAAAATGGGCTACCAACTGTAATGGTGAAGTTATCAATTTGAGTGTGATCATTTTTCAGAATAAATGTAGATGGTTCTGTCGATGTTTTGCTCCAACCATTCCATGGAGAACACATTGGTTCTTAAGCAGCTATGGTCTGGTTTAGTACAAAAATGCTATGATTTAACATGAATGAATTTGTTCTTTCTTATTTCAATTCAGTTCAGTTTTATTTATATAGCACCAATTCATAACAGGCATTATCTTATCACGCCTTTCATAGATCAGGTCTGGAACATACTCTACATAATAATGTTAAATGAGACCTAACAATTCTCACCATGAGCAAGCACCTGGTGACACAGGCACGAAAAACTCCCTTTTAGGGTGTAGAAACCTCAGGCTACATCCTAACTACTACATTTTCATTTTTAAACGCAGCACTTTTGCTATGATTTCTCCTCCCGTCCAGACTAAACAGCCAATCCGAAGACCTAAAACCGTTTTAAAACTTTTAGTACAAACGGGACATTTTGTAATGTGCAAAAAACACTTATACTGTGCATATCATCAAATTTACTTTGCGACAACTCCCAGTCTGTTTACTGCCGCCACAGCCGCTTTGTACTCCCGTGTTACTTTCAGTAACAGTTCCACCTCGTTGTCAGTCCATGCTAAAAAAATCTCTGGTGTGGTTTACCATTTCATTTCTTTGTTTGTTTCTAGGACTGTCTTCTGCAATTGCGGAGTAGACAATCTGCTTCCTGTTTACTGGCCCACGCATGCCGAGTGTACATGAATGACCACTTGTCATGTGTTTTTGATTGTTTTACTATAGACGGAGATCTGCTCTGATACATAGTTAGAATGCTGGTGTGGACAGAGAAAGTAGTGTGGACATAGCCTCAGGGTGGACCCAGGCTCTGAAAATTTAAGATCAGAATCAAGGTTAATATATATTAACATATTTCTGACCTGTGTGCTACTTTCCAGGAAGACAGAGGTGAAATACGAACATATTTCTTCTCTGCAAAAATATTACTGTGACTGCAGCACAGTTACCAAATGTAACTATGAAACCAAGTTGCATGCAGTCTTTCAACATCATTTAAACATACATGCTGTCTTACATAGACATAAGCCTCGTAAATGCACAAGTTTTTCCGGTTTAACATCAGTAGTTTAGCACTGCTTGTTTCCACACCAACAAAGACTGCATGTGACTAGACTGGCAGGCCTGATCCAGCTGGGCTTGACAGCAGAGCACACATGAAAGAAAGGGATGGAGGGATGGTGAGTGGTGAGAGCAGGGAGAAAAGCGAGGGATGAACAGAAACTCACACTGGGATCCTGCTGTTCACAGCAGCAGGTGCAAAGGGAGAGGCGGGGGGTGGGGGGGTACAAGCGATTTTGTGGAAAGGAGAAAGAGGGCATGTGAGGGGGGGAGTGGGGTGGAGGCAACATATGGGTAGCATTCACTGAATCAAACTCAGTGCCTATAAGCCAATGAGATGGAGTCCCTGCATGGGTTGCAATAAATGGAATCCCTGTTTGATTTTGCGCTACCATGAGACTTTTTATTATGATCAATTGAACTTGGGCTCTCTGATGACGCTCTGGACTGCAAGAGGCAGTAAAGCCAACACTGACAACAGCAGGTAGGCACACACTTAACTGTGCGCTGCCCGCTGTGTGAAGGTAAAAAGCGGAGAAAGCAGCGAGTGGCTGTTGATTGCAAAGAAATACCTTTTGACAGGGTCGAAGATTTGAGTGCAGCATTTTCAAATAGCATGCTATAATCCATCCATGTGGCCACAGTAGTCCCCTCTCTGCCTGCTTTCTCCTTCCTGCTGGCTGAGGGTGTTACACCCAATTCTACAAGCACAGAATTCAATGATTTTGGGAAAAAATTGGTCTTGAACCCTTGAAATCGTGCAAAGAAAGTCAAACATTCCACCTTTGGAAAACAATGGTGTTCCTGTGTTGTTGTTTAATAAATACAAGTTGATGTTTTTTCACGCGAACAGGCTGCAGGTAAAGTAACCAAGGGCAACCTTTTACATTGGTTACTGTGTTTCATTACGCCGTAAAATAGAACAACTAACTGACTGAACCAGTGCTATCATCTTCGCCTGCACTCCCCTGAGCTAGCTTGTGCCCTAACA
>NW_024040928.1:33286744-33303744 GCF_014851395.1 Micropterus salmoides
ACAATTGAGCTGAACTAATGTGTTTGATTATTGACTGACTCAGTTTTAGTTCTCCCTTTACTAAGAAATGCTCTCAATTTGTAAAGATCCTAGGAATTTTATTGCTTCTAGTGTATTTTACAGTCAAAAATCGTCTTCACAGATAAGTCATTAGTATTTCACCGTAATGGGAGGAGGAGTGACTAGGGTGTGCATATACTGCCACGAAAATGCAAAGTTATTGGACTACTAACATTATCAAGGTCACCAAAATAGTCTGATTTTCTCTTCAAGATATACACATTTTGATGCTGCAATGCCCTTAAGAGAATTAACATTAATGCAAATGTAATGCAATCATGAATATTGTATCAATGTCTTTCTAAACCAAAAAAAAATGCAAAGATGTTAGCAGTGCCAGAAATCTGAGCCCAGCTACCCAGACAGTTTTAGTGATAGAGAGTGAATTCAAACTCCTTTGCATGCATTGAGTTCCAGCAGCCCACACATGCAGAGAAATACAGTAGTAGACACACAGATATACACACACACACAACCACACACAGAGAACAAGAAGCTGCACACCGGTAAAGTGAAACAAGAAGCTACCTAGACAGAGGGACACACAGAACAGACAGAAATGGGCAGTGTGTAAAAGAAAGCAGACATGGTGCATATCTCATTGTGAAACAAAAATTACAACAAATATCATATTTTATATTTTCTTTGTGGGCAAAAATCCCACCCCCATAAATAAAAACATCTGGGGTTTAAAGGTTAAAGTTAAAGTTCATGACTACGGTCAAATAATATCTATTCCAGCGTATGGAGTGTTAGTCAATACAATGTCCTCACAAGTATACTAGTACAGGTTGTGTGTGTGTGTGTGTGTGCATGTGCATACTGTGCTTTATGTGCTGGCTGGTGTGTGTACTGTATGCGTCCATGCTGGTGGGCGGAAAATTCCTCATTTGAAGCCAGAGAGTCTGTGTGCCCACTAACATGATCACTCAACAGGACATGCTTCAAAGAGACGTTAAGTCGTGTTTTTCTCCACTAATTATGTCACCCGTGCCAAAATGGTGAGGTCATCGTTCAATCTGACTTCTATAAAATTGGAAAGAGATTTGCATGTTGACTATGTTGATTTATAATTATCTCCTAAACATGGTAGTATATTTAATTACACTTTACTGTATATTGACTTTACACATCAGTTTAACCCAATGGGCGATATAAAACAGACGAATGAAACAATAGACGAATGAGGTGTATGGTCTCAACTGCACTTATCTGAACTGTGCAGTCACCTAGTACGCGCACAATCTGCCTTGGACTTCTTGTTTGATTTTAAATGAAAATTAGTCCTTTCTTCTTTTCTTTCCAGCTTTCTATGTTCCCATCCTTCATTTCTTCCTTCTGCCCTCAAAATAAAGGTACCCCAAGTAAATGCAAGTATGATTGTATTATGTTTTTTTCTCTGCTTGTAGGTGTGTTAAGTGATGAGTTTTGCCTAGCTGAATTCATGGATATCAGCTCCTCTCTGGAGGAAATTACACCTTTTCTAATTGGCTGCTCCCGAAACCACTCCCCTGGACAGTAAATTGTCCAAGCATAGCTTAGTAACCATAGCAGCAGGTCTGTCACGCATTTATCATGCCTAAGCAGCATTGGGCTCTAGTATTATTTTAGATTTTTCTGTATCATACTTTTTTTTTACAGTTATGTTTATCATGCATTTAGCCATCAAGTGCATATTTTACAAGATTCTCTTTTTAAAACAAGATGGAAACAAGTGTTCAAACTCATGGAGCTAACAAATGTGAAGATTCCCAGTCATGCAGGTCATCCAAAGAGGTTTAAAATCAAGGATAACTGGAAATGGTTGAAGGTACTTGAAGACGTTCCTCTCATCCAAGAGGCTTCTGCAGTTCTAAATGACTGGCAGGGAGTCCCAGCTATTTTGCCTCTGTAGGATTACCTGAAGGCAAAAGAAAGACAATTTCACACGGTATGAAACAGACAACAGATGAGAGAAGAATCTGTCAGATAGGGAACTTACCCAACCAGGACAATCCTAGACAAATATTTAAACTTTGCCATCACACCACAGCAGCTACCTATAGTGGATCTCATTACCACTACTAAATCAGCCATAAAGAAAAAAAAAAGTTAACAACAAACAGAAGCAAAACAGCTCCGGCTTAAAGTATCCGCCCTTTCCCATGAGAAGGCAACCCCTTTTAACCTCACCATCCAAGAAAAACAAGCTGTGACATCACAGAACAACAACAATTTGTCAGTGACCTGTGACTCATGACTTCACCTGATCAACAAAACAGTGCAACTTCTGCTCTCTCTCTTTTCTCTGTACTTGAATCACTGAAGCTGACGTTTGTCGCTTCCAGCGTTATCTGCTCCGAGCGACCATGTCCTCAATCTGCACAATCAGAAAATGACACAGCAAAAGACTGCAACGGAACCGCAATTCTTCCCCGCCTGGCCAATCCACAATGGACCTGCCAGCTAACAACTAGCATGTCAAAACAACTTCTCTTCTTTTACAGACTGGTAATGTAACTGGGCATAACATAGCTTCACGTACATAACATTACTTTGGCTAAGTACAGTTCTGTTAGCTTTTGTAATGTACATGTATTGAGGTGGTTTTCATTGAGGCTGTATTGTTGTGATCATATCATGGTTAACATGGGGTTATTAATGTAGCCATAGTTCTCAGCCACTGCTAAATCGATTATGGCAATGTTGTGCTCCACACATACACAGTGTTTCCATGCTAACTCATTTTAACTTGGCACTGCTATCCGACACAAATCACACACATACAGCTCTGATTTGGCCTCAAAAACAAACACCTAAAGAGATAAAAAACCTAAAGCTCCCATTCAATGTGCTTTCTTTGTCTGCAGTACATGTGTCCATGCTCGTGGACACTGAACATACAGTGTAGACGCACATTCTTTCGGGTGCGTACCCTACACGCACACACATTCTCTCCTTATCACACACATGCACATACATGCCTTTGTTCTTTCTTTTAGTACATTTTAGTTAAGTTTCATCTTGTGTGTTCATTTGTTTATTTGTTAAATAAATGGTTTTGGATATACATGCTGCTTTCTTTAATGTCATAAGTGGATATATTGCCAAACTCTTCTAACTCCAAATACATCAACCTACTAGCTATTGATGGTCATTTTGTTATAGTTATTAATTTAATAATTAAGCAGAGTTCCAAATTGATAGTTTAGTATATTTTATGATACTAAATTAGGTAATTGGCTATCAATTTTCTCTTCTTTAAGAGTGGTGCCCCAGGTGAATTTAACACAAGTTATATTCTATTATTAAGTAATAATAATAATTATTATATTATTTCATATAAACATAGATGCCATTTAAACAGTAATTACCCATTGCACCGAGCCACAGACATGTGGATGACACATGGGTCAAAATTAAAATCCAGGAAATGCAAGCCTTCACAGAACACATCAACTCAGTGGACAGTAACATCAAGTTCACACGAGATGATGTCTGGAACAGTTTGGCTTTCTTGGACTGTGTCTTGCACATTGAAGAGGACAGGACCCTCCATCTTAAATTATACACAAAACCCACACACATAGACCAATACTTACTCTTGACTCTCACCACCCACTGGAAAATAAGGTAGGAGTTAGGACCCTGCTCCACAAAGCTGATAACATACCAACAACTGCACAAGCCCAAGAGAAGGAACAGAAATACCCGAAGGACTTAAACCTTGTGGATATCCAAACTGGACCTTTGTGAAAACAGCTACAAGGTCCAGGAAGAACAGCAATGCTGTGTGTGCTGAGGAAAAGAAGAATAAATGCAACAACATTGTCATTCTAAACGTGTCTGAAGTATCTCAGGAAAATGTCACCACATCCCTGTGTTTTTTAAAGCCAAGAACATGCTAAGACAGATACTGGTCCACCCAAAAGACTGCACATCCAATCCAGCCCATCCTTTAATCTTGAGAAGCTGCAAAGGTGCAGTCTCTGTTTATTAGTCGCTGTAACTTACAATATTAATTTATAGCTAAACTGAGGCTTATTGTTGACCCTTTTCTCTCTGCTCGTCCGCCACTCACTGGTCTTGTGCTGAGTTGTGCATGCCCGCCAAGAATTGCATGCACGTCACTTATCCTCGCGGGTCTATTCCAAGTACTGTTTAAAAATTATACAATATTCTTTGTGTGGGTCATCAGTGATGATGAATGATTTGAGGTGCATGTACAAATGTAGGGGAGACCGGGTATGGTTGTAAAACTTTTTGCTTCAGCAACTATAACTCACTGAATTTTGTAGCTAGAGTTCTCAACCTTTTACACAAGTACCGACATTTGTTCACTACAAATGGCACAAATTCAATCCTCTACAAGAATATCACAGACTTTGTGAGTTGATGTTAAATGTTTACATTACATTTACATTTACTCATTTGGCAGATGCTTTTATCCAAAGCGACTTACATTTGAGGAACAACATACAAGCATCAACAGAGCATCAAATACAGATCTACAGCAATAAATACTAGTAAGAGCTCATAGTTCATATCACATCAATGGTGTAAATACTTAGGGAAGGAAGTAAGAGTTAACAAAAAAGTGCAATCAATACAAGATAATTGTAAGGGGATAGAAGAAGAGCACAGGAAGTGCATGTTAGAGGTTAGGACTTAGAGGTGTTATAAGAGGAAGTGTTCTCGGAAGAGATGAGTTTTCAAGAGCTTCTTGAAGTTAGAGAGGGACACCCCTGCTCTGATGGCATCTGGTAGCTCGTTCCACCATCATGGTGTTACAGATGAGAACAGCCGGGACTGGGATTGCTTTGTGTGAAAGGATGGCAGAGCCAGGTGGCGTTCGTTGGAGGAGCGTAGTGGCCGAGAAGGAATGTAAGTTTGTATTATCAGAATCAGAATCAGAAGGAGTTTTATTGCCAAGTAGTGTTTTACACATACGAGGAATTTGCTGTGGTGATAAGGTGCTACACGTAGACAAACATACAGTCAACATAAATAAATGTGGAAATATATAAATATGGAATTGAAGAACAGCGTTGCAGATATATATGTGCATTATTCTGGGTCTGTGCTGTGCAGAAGTAACGTAACGGAAGAGAATATTGTGTACATATAAATACATAAATTGACAACATAAAAATATACAACAACAAAGATCAACAATCAACAACAAATATGTGCGACGTGCCAGGTCTGAGCCCAACACGAGATGAAACGGTATTTACATGTGCAGAGACATTTGTATCGTTTGCAAGGTGGGAGTGTCAGTGGGGGACCCGGGCCTTGTTAATGACGCTAGTTGCAGACGGGAAGAAACTGTTTTTGTGGCGAGAGGTTTTGGTCCTGATGGACCGCAGTCTCCTGCCAGAGGGGAGAGTCTGAAACAGTTTGTGTCCGGGGTGGGAGGAGTCAGCTGCAATCTTTCCTGCTCGCCTCAGAGTCCTCGAGGAGTACAAGTCCAGAAGAGAAGGAAGATTGCAGCCAATCACCTTCTCTGCAGAGCGGACTCGTCCCCACCTGAGATGAGCCCAATGAGGGTGGTGTCATCTGCAAACCTTCAGGAGCTTGACAGACTGGTGACTGGAGGTGCAGCTGTTGGTGTACCGGGAGAAGAGAAGGGGGGAAACAACGCAGCCTTGAGGGGAACCGGTGCTGATGGTCCTGGAGTCAGAGACATGTTTTCCTAGCTTCACATGCTGCTTCCTGTCCGTCAGGAAGTCAGTGATCCACCTGCAGGTGGAGTCAGGCACGCTCAGCTGGGAGAGCTTGTCCTGCAGCAGGGCCGGGATGATGGTGTTAAAAGCAGAGCTGAAATCCACAGGATCCTGGCGTAGGTTCATGGGGAGTCCAGGTGCTGGAGGATGTAGTGAAGGGCCATGTTTACTGCATCATCTACAGACCTGTTGGCTCTCTAGGTGAACTGCAGGAGTTCCAGGAGTGGGTCTGTGATGGATTTTAGGTGGGACAACACAAGGCGTTCAAAGGACTTCATAACCACAGAGGTCAGGGCGACGGGTCTGTAGTCATTTAGTCCAGTGGTCCTTGGTTTCTTGGGGACAGGGATGATGGTGGAGGCTTTGAAGCAGGCTGGCACATGGCATGTCTCCAGTGAGGTGTTAAAAATGTCTGTGAACACCGGAGACAGCTGATAAGCACAGTGCTTCAGGGTTGAGGAGGGGAGGGGGAGGAGCTGGCCAGCTCTGAGGAGGGAGGGGAAGATGTGGTGGACTGAGGCTGAAGCTGAGCGGAGGAGTCCCGGGGGATGGTGTCCAATTAACTCTCAAAGCGGCAGTAGAACTGGTTCAGCTCATTTGCCAGGTGAGAATCGTTTATGGAGTGGGGACTTTGGGTTTATAGTTTGTGATCTGTCTGAACCCCCTCCAGAAAGAAGTGGCGTCGTTTGCAGAGAACTGTTTTTTTAGTCTCTCTGAGTACAGTCGTTTAGCATCGCGCACCTCCCTGCTAAACCTGTACTTTAACCGAGTACTTTGTACATCCTTAGGTGTAGCAAAAAAAGAAGTGTGTGTCTGTGTGTATCACTGTGTGTATATTCTTTCACCGCACAAGCTGGAAGACCTGCTAGGAGGGCATTGCAATAGTCGAGGCGAGAGATAACCATGGCCTGTACCAGAAGCTGGCTTACTGAGTGAGGTAGGGCCTGATTTTCAAAGCGGCATGACCGAGAGACAGCAGCAACATGGTCTGAAAAGGACAGCAATCATGACACCCAGTTTCTCACCACCCTGGTTGGAGTGATGGTAGAGGAGTCAATTTGTAGTTTGATGTTATGGTGGATAGATTGCTTGGCTGGAATGATCAAGAGTTCAGTCGTATGGCGGGAAGGATAGGTAGAGTTGCCTACCGTCTGCGTAGCAGTGGTAAGAGAATTATCGGCCCCAGTGAGGTGATGTAAATTGAGAAGAGAAGGGGCCCTAACACTGAGCCTTGGGGCACCCCCGTGGAGAGGCAGTGGGAGGAGGATCATTGTCCTTGCCACAAAACATTGTAGGAACGCCCCGAAAGGTAGGATTCAAACCACAGGAGTGCTTCACTTGAGATGCCCATTGCTGAGAGAGCGGATAGCAGGATCCTGTGGTTGACTGTGTCAAAGGCAGCTGATAGGTCAAGCAGGATAAGAACCGAGGATTGGGCTGCAGCTTTAGCTGACCTTAGGGCTTCTGTTACAGACAAAAGCGCTGTTTCAGTACAGTGGGCACTCTTAAAACCAGACTGATATGGATCTAGGAGGTCATTCCGTGAGAGGAATTCTGAGACCTGTCTGAATACTGCCCGTTCGATAGTTTTGGATAAAAATGGTAGAAGAGACACTGGCTGATATTTCTCAACTTGAGTTGGGTCAAGTGAGGGCTTTTTGAGCAAGGGTGTGACCCGAGCCCTTTTGAAAGTGGTCTGGAAGGTTCCTGAAGTCAGAGAAGTGTTTATCACATGAGTGATTGAGGGGATCATGGTAGGAGATATGGCTTGGAGGAGGTTCGTAGGAATAGGGTCCAGTGGGCATGTAGTGGGACAGCTATGGGTCAGGAGTTCTGATACTTCACTCTCTGTGACAGGAGTAAACGAGAGGAGTGAAGAACCATTGACCTGGGAGGGCAGAGGAAAAGATGTAGTAGGACTGCTACAATGGTTGAGTTTGAGTGTTTTAGAGAATTGGCTAGTTATAGCCGCCACTTTGCCTGTGAAGAAGGCAGCAAAGGTATCAGCAGACAAGTTTGTGGGTGGTGGAGGTGGAGGAGTATTTAGTAGCGCTTTAAAAGTGGAAAATAATTTCCTTGAGTCAGTGGCACTGCTAATTCTGTTATTATAGAACGCAGTTTTGTATTGTGTTCCCTTGTTACAACCTACCCGAATATCTAGGTTGTAGCCCATCAATAAGACAAAAGAAGCAAAAATAGATGCCACACCACATGGTGTGCTTTAAAAACAGATAGTGATATAAAAGAACAATGTTTCTCTCTCACTGTAACAGACAACGTCCAATGACTCGTGCGCATGTATAGTATGTGTATGTAAATGTATTTGTTGAATCAACTTATTTAACATTATACTTAGTAAATACTACTACTAATAATAATGTACCTAATTAAAGAACATCTTTGTACATCCTTAGGTGTAGCAAAAAAAAGAAGTGTGTGTCTGTGTGTGTCACTGTGTGTATATTCTTAATCAGAGTCAAAGTCAGTGCTTGAAGTGGGCTGGTACTCACCAGTACGTCGAAAAGTCAATTCTGCAGGTTTAATTCTTTGTTTTAAAAAACAACTGACACTAGGCATACAAGTACAAACTTCTTCAAACTTTAAAATCACTGACAGACACCCCACTGGCTATTTAATGGACAGACATATCTGATAATCAGAAATTTCATGTAAGAAATAATGATCAATCTGGAGAAGTAATTACTCAGTTAGATCAAACACCAACAAGCTACAACCGTGTTGAGCAGTATATAGATCCAAAGTCTGTGTTATAAGTGTCACACACATCTCTGATCATTCCCTGTTTAATTTTTTACTCTTACATGTTACCCCTTGCCGTGTGAGTGAGACCTTGAGCTGAGTCTCCCAATAACAGGAGGCCATCTCCATAATTACAGTACAGAGAAAAAAGACCTGCTATGCATCAAACTCACAGCCCTCAGATTGTTAAAGCACATATGTCAGTTGTTGAATTTGACTCAGATCCAAGGCTTGCCAGTAATGAAACAGGGGGATGAGGGGTGAGTCAGCCACTGGCCTTTGTTAATTGCGTGTCTCACATCGTCCTGACTGGGACAGTTAATTGGAAAAGATCAAGGGGATTTGCAGTGTTAATGAGCTTCCCGTGAACCCAAGTCATACTTTGGATACCAGAGGAGCTTTTACTATCTCCCACATTCACCCACACTTCTGTTGGAGCAAAACTTTTCATTTCTGGAGTGATGTCGCCGTTGTTGACTATTGCCTCATCTCCTGTGTTTAGTAGCTTTGGCTCAGAGGGGAATAGATGGTCTATTATAAGCACAGCACCATATATGCAGATGTAATCAGTCATACATCTCTGTCTTGATGTCATTGTGCATTTAACATGCATTATGCTGTATTTCAAAGTGCTATATGCCTTTGGGATACATTACATACAATACAGGATATTCTTGTACACAAGGTTCAAGGTACATTTATTGTCATTCAATGAAATTAAATTCGTATTACTGTCTTTGCAATTGACAGTAGGGGTGAAAAAGTGAAAAAATAACTAAAAGGAATGACAAATGTGCTTCCGCACGGTGCACAACCATGGAATAACAATATCTCATGTATATTCTTATCATATAATGTTAGAAATACCCTAAAACCCAATTTGCATCTTCAACTCTAATTTAAGTTTCCTAACAATGATGCTATTATCCTTAGGAATCTCACTTTGTGTGTTTTGAACATGCCACAGTCTGCATCTGTCTACTCTTATATAGAGACCACATCATAGATAATGAACCATACTGTATAATTTCTGAGACTAATCAAGAGGAAGAGAGACAATTCTTACCTTCCCAGCAAATAATTGTTCTCATTTCTTGAATTGTTTTTTTTGTAGGATCCAGTGTCACAGCCATTTTTTTCTTGACATTGCCTGACACTTTCTAAATGAGTCTTGTACCAAAAGCTTTTTGCAAGAAATCACAATTATTATTCGCACTGTGACACCTCCAAAATTCAGAGTCTTGATTATCATTCAGCACAAAAGTACCTGAGGAGAAAAGTTGCACCTATAGTGTCAAAAATGCATCCCATACACATGAAATGTCAACTCCATTTACAGTAACACTACTTATTGATAACTGCTATATTAATTTGTTATATTGGCTGATATTTACTCTGTTTGTATGGCTGTAAATGTACAGTATATTGAGGTATAAGAACGCACTGGCTCTGTACTGCCCTGAGGGAGTTACTGTACAATGGTAATATGAAGCTGACTTTGTAAATCATACAGCACTGACTATACAATCAATCCAAAGCTCAGTGTTTACTCAAACTATCACCTCCATGCTGCAGCCCACTGCACCACTGAGAAACAGTCATATTGTGCAGTTGAAAAAAATCAATTCAATATTCAAATTAGAGATCGAAACAATTCTGAATAAGGCCAACTCCACCGATTTTACAAAAAATTTGAATCTCTACTGTATTACTGATCATGCTTTTAGTTATTTGTTTAAAAACTAATACACTCACAATTATGGATCATATATAGCTTGCATTACTACCTCAATTGCTACGGTTTGGATACACTTAGTCTTGCATAGCCATTATACAGCTGAACCCATTATCATTCTGGTATAGGGGGAAAATGCTTGCTGGTGATGTCACAGGAGCCGTTATATTTCATGTAGACAGACCCAAGAGCAGACACAGAACACAGCAAGCGAGGTAAAAGTTAACAGTCTTCATTAACAAACAATCGGATGAAGTTGTTGGTGGTGGCAAGAGGCAGGCATGCTTGAGATGGCGTGGTACAGGGTGGAGATGGCTGAGATGGCTGGTAATGACTGTAGAGGAAACAGGTGGAAGCACAGGAGTCCTGGGACACAGGACAAAACAACATGAATTACTACTAGGCACAAAAGAGAGTCGCAAAAACAAGCTCAGGAAAAACACTGGAGACTAAAATGGACGAAGGTACTCTACCACACATGGTTGGGAACAACCTGGCAACGAGTCACAGGAAACCAGGTGCCCAGAGTGAAGCCGCTCTCACCACAAGCACTACACACAGACATATGCTGCATTCCATTTGACATGAGAAGTTGGAATTTCTGAGTTTAGAAATTTCAGCTGGAACGCCCCCTTAAGTCAGATTTCCAACTCAGAAAGCAGCGAGAACCTCACCAACCCTGACCTCAAAATTCAAGATGACTGCTTGAGCATCAACAGTAGTGAAAGTTGCAGTAATATAATGTTTATCGCACTGCTGTTTTAGTTGCGTCTCATTAAATCAGTCGTAAACACAGTACTGTCCAACATATATCTGTGGAGATGTTGCTACAGAGTTTCTATGTGTAAAATGCCGCATAATGCATTGTTATCAACTGGTATTGCTAGCAATGACTAGAGGCGTCCATCTTGGTTTTCTGAAATCTGTTGTGCTGGAATGCTGTCAATTAAGGTGTGATGTCATTCCCAGCATCGACTTCTGACTTCCAAGGTAAATGGGACGCAGCAATAGACAAACAAATGGAAAAAGACAGAGTTTAAAAGACATAGGAGTTTATGAGTTAAGGAGGGTCTAACGAAATACACTATTGCATTGCATTATGAGAAGTGTAGAATCCAGTGTGTTTGGAGTGTGACCAATATTACAGACTTAAAGTCCCCCAATGTTATTGATGAGCAATAATACATTAATGGACTTTAAGGATTCAAGTTAACTAGATGAAATCCAATAGTACTGTGTACATACTCACTAGTCATACTAAATTGGCATACTATTTGTGGACTTTACCTTGAGCTGCTTTTATGTCTGAGTAAAACAACTAAAATAAAATACTTTTCATGTAAAGGTATAGAACATTTTTAGCTTTTAGCATTTATAGATCACAACATTGTAGTTGCATTTAATGGGTTAAACCAGTTTACTAGATTCATCCTGCTGTCCATACAGCTGTGTGGCAGTGAAGTATGTGTGGCTATCTATCATGTAAACATTGATAAATGGGGCAAACATTTAGCCAGAATTTTTGAGGTAAATGTCAACAAATCTAGACCCACTGAATCCTATATCTTGTGAGCTCTCCTTTTGTGATGAGATGTAGGGTGGCTCTGAAAATTAGACCTCGGTGTAAATAGCAATGCTCCAAGCAAGAAGTGGAAATCTTTCTCTTACTCTCCAAAATAAGAACCATAAAGCTCTGGCAGCACCTTTACAAAGCTGACCATAAGTCTGTCAAGCGTAAAGCTTTATTCAGCAACACATCTCCTAATAAAAACCCTCTAACTCAATTTGCTTTGCATCTCAAAAACATTGCTGACATCAGACACCAAGACAATAACTCACTAGCACAACTATAATGGAAAACATAGTGTTGAATTGTGGTATATAGCACAAAATTTCCAAAACAAACAAAAATGTCATTCCCAATTAGATCAGAATGTTTATTTAGCCCATTCATTGAACACTTGAAATGTGATGTATCCAAAACAGGTTTTGACATGAAGTTGTAGTTTTATGTGTGGCATTTGGACTGCAGAGCAATGTTGAGGAGTCTCTGTGTTGGTTGTAACTTGTGTTGTACCTGCACACACATAAAAAGAGGCATATACAAACTATGAGTATGGGAATAGCTACCACTGCTCGCTGCAGTTGGCCAAAATGTGTGTGATTTGAGTGGCCTTTCTATGCTTTAAAAGTAGGTTGATGTAAAAACAATTAAGGTTCAATGAGAAGCTTTGCAAATGTTTTAGGGAATATTACTGGACCAAAACAATTGAGCACCTGTGACAGTGGATTTGTAGTTGTAGAAAATAATCACAAATGTGTATCAATTTGAAGTCAGAAAAAAATGCTTTTTTTCTCTTCCACAAACAGTAACACCTCTGATACATCATTGCTGGGGCACAAATCCTATTTTACGAATCATAAATCACTCACGCAATTTTTTCTACAGTTGCTGCAGTAAACATATACACATTCACAAACCTGAATCAAAAAATGTGAAGTCATGTAAAAAAATTGCACATCTGCAAATCAGTATGTGAATTCATGAGTTGCACACTTGTATAATATTTTCTCACAAACAGTTTTTCTTGGATATTTTATCACACAAGTAAGTAACTATAACTGCTTGAATCTTCCACTAAAGGTCTGAATTTTTTTTTAAATAAAGCACTTAAATGATCATTTCTAATGACTTTTGAAAATAGAATGTACTTATTAGTGTGGCTGAAAGAGGGTATTTGCAGTGAGAGAAGATTGAGAATAACCTAACCTACACTCCTACACTGTAAACCCAAATAGGTTAAGAATGTTCAAAATATTTGTGGAAACCGATTTCCTAAAACTTTTATAGAAGGGGTAATAATATTTTTGAGTAAACCTTAACTTAAATATAATACTTTTTTTAAAAACTTTTAATTTCTCCATACTAAATTACATTGATTCACTGATGCTTATTAAAATTAAATTCCACTAATTTTTTACTCAATAAATGTAACTGTGCACAACTTATACTCTGAGGGAAATCTACTCAAAAAAATCTATTGTGCTAGACTCAAATACTAATGGAAACTCATTCAACAAAACAACTACTAGTCAACTTGAAATTTACAAAATGCCCATTTTCTATAGTTCATAGTAGTCCTGAAAAATACGAATACAACTCCATTACAATTCAAGTTCCCTTTATTAGTATCAAAACCTTCAACATTCGTCATTTCTACATTTAACTGACAAAATAAGGCACATCTTGCATTACACTGAATAGACTAAGTAATTGACTGCTTGATCAGATAATTAACCAGCAACAATTTTGATAATCAATTTGTTTTTATTCTTTTTTACAATAATGTTGAACATTCTCCATTTCCATATTCTTAATGAGATATTTTGGTGTTAAGTGATAATAACTTGAATCTTGAGCTAATTAAAATTTCCTTTTACTATTTACTTTACTGTGTTTTGTGGAAAAAGCAACTATACATAATTTTATTCCATCAGCAGCACTTTTACTTAAATAATATAAAAGGGAGCTTTAAATGTGTAGTTTTATGGAATCATAAGCAAATAAAGATAGCTAATAAAGATTGTTTAAAATAAGAAGTTCCACACTATGCATAGTATTAAGTTAGGTAGATGAGGTAATAGAACAATATCAAGGTTTCACCTGGTCAAATTTAAGACCATTATGAATGAAATTTAAAACCTATATCACGACTTAAAAAAAGAGACGCACAAAAGGAAATGCAGTCACAAAATTACTGGCAGAATAAATCAATGTATTCAAATTAGGGTTGAGTGATGTCCACAAAATTGGCATTGGACAATGTCAACAATGAAACACCGGGATGAACGATGACATTGATAAGCTACGTAATTAACAAGCTGGCATGCGGTGGAGCTGCTGACGTGAAAAAAAGGGATCACTGTAGAAAAATCCAGGGAAAAAAAAGACAAAAAAAAGAGTTCTGTGTCTTTTTGGCGACTTTATAAAACTTAACCTACTGCTGATGGATAAACTCAGGGGAGCAGACAGGGAGACAATAATAAACTACACCCCAAAAGCTAAACTTGCTAAATACGTCTACTGGGGTTGAATTATAACCATTAGATCTGGGAAAATTCATTTGGTTAGTTTCGATGCTCTCCACAATGATTTTACATTTATTGTGCAGCACCAAGCTGTTTTGAGCCTCACCACCTTATAATAGCAGGAAAACACATGACCTCAGAATCATTACAAATAGGATTATTCATGTTTGCCTTTTGTGTCTAAATTTACTGCTTTATACATTTGTAGAAATTAACATAAATAGGCAACATGAGAACCACCTCCCTTCTGTTATTACAAGCATTTCATTTGTACATCAACATCCAAAAGAATAATCTTCTCATTAGCTTAAAAGGACTAATGTTATGCGTTGAGTGTTACTGTTTACTGAAAATCATTAATGATTGTGTGAAATTTTAATAGTGGCGCTCATTCATTAAGCAGCGACAGTAGGCTTCAAATACTGAGTGGTTTTAAGCCCTAAGATCTGTTTTTCCATCCAAGAACCGATATGGCTGCACTTCCCCATAACTGAAGAATAAATCCGTTTTATATCCGTGGTACAATCCCAAAGAGACTTGCGGCAATAACACGAAAGCTACCTGTCTGTCTTTGTAGTCGTAATACTGCAAATTATATTTGGACTGATTTGGACTAGCGACAGAAAGAACTACAACACCACAGGAGGAAAAAAAACAAACAAAAAAACATTCTTGAGCCCAGCAGGGCCATTTCAATGAGCATTAGAGGTAGAGTTACATGGATGTTGGAAAATAAATACCCGTTTAAAATTATTTAAGACTTAGAACACAAACAAACATAGCGACTTGTCAATCACAAGGTAGCCCAGCCATAAAGCTTTCTGGTCTATTTTCCTCTAAATGGGACCATAATTTTCTAAATGATCATCATGCTGTGTTGAAGAACCCTTGAAACTAGCGACAGAGACCATATACGATCCTGTGGAGTCGCCCCAGTGCCGGCTGTTAGAGAGAATGCAGGTTTGAGGCTTCACTTTTCAAACCTGATGTTCCTGCTTGGTGAAGACACAAAGCTGCTTCCTGATTTCACAAATCAGACACATTAAATATCAAAAATCCGTGTGGTTTTGAAACAGACCAATCAAAGAACAAGACGCAGATTCAGGTTGTCCTCACACAGAGGAGCAGGTGGAGGTGGGGCTACGTACTGAGGCGCTGCTGGAGGCTCCTCCTCGTTGTTGGTGGGCGGAAGCGAGGCGAGGAGGCTGAAGCCTTACGGCGGGACTTGGGAGGCTTGGTCTGGGAGTCCTTGTACTCCTCCGCCAGGGCGAACAGGTCGCTGAACCTGTAGGAGGAGGAAGTGATATCAGCCGCCTCAGTGATGTTACCCGTCAGTGCGTGTGTGAGTGCGTGCGTACCTCATCTTGTAGACCTCGTCATAGCTGGCCTGAACGGCCAGTTCAGAAGTGCTTTCAGGAGTTTGTACATGAGTTACATTAACATTTACATTTAGCTGACACTTTTATTCAAAGCTACTTACAATAGCTATATATAGCTACATAAGTGTTATGCTCAGGGACACACTGGTGGACGTGTCAAAATGGGGAATTAAACCTGGTCTCTCACACCAAAGGCATGTGTCTTATCCACTGTTCCATCACCAACCCCACAGAAACAGACAATTCCATCCACAGCCACGTTTCACTTTGGCTGAAGCGGACTGCACCAGGAACGTCAGTGTCAGTGACCACAGTGAGGAGTGTCAGCAATGTCTGGTTCATCTTCATGCAAACACTCCAATTATGAGGATAAATATAAAAGAAAGCTAGCACTGTGTGCTCATCGGTGCCCCCGACACACTTAAAAACATATTTTTTATTTTTTCCAAGCCTGTCTTGATATAATACTCACATGCCAAAATGTTAAGAGTTACTGGTGGCTGTTCCTTCTGATTCCTTCTGTCTATACTGACTCTATAACTTTCTTAATCTGACTCAACTGTAAGAGAATGAGGACAAAGTTCATTAGAAACAGTTATGAGACTTCAGCAGTCTGACTTAAACAAGCCACAAAACATATCCTAAGTATTTTTAGAAGTTAGTCTTTGTGTGTTTACTTGCTGAGCTGCAGCAGTTTCCTTCAAACAATAAACCTACACAATGACCTAACAACAATATCGGGCCCCACTGGGCCAGTTGGTTTGAAACTTACTGGCCCGAATACAATTTTTACTGGCCCTCATTCCAAGTTATTTACCAGTGTTACAACAAAACCAAAGACTTACAAGTTATGTTATACTATTAACATGTATTAATGTATGTATTATAATAACATGTATTATTAAATACATCCTGGATATAAAAAAACTAAACTAAAATGTAATCACAGTTAAAATGATAAAAAAATAAAAAGTTTAACAAAATAATTTACTTTTAAAACAAAACATACTAACAGAATCAAACATGACATCCTCTCTCTCCTGCTGACAGCCATTTAATAAAAAACTTTACACAGAGCAGCGGACACAAGTGGCCTCTATCCTGATTGACAGCTCACCATGGTAGCGACCTGTCAATCACAAGGTAGTCCCGCCCCAAAAGCATATGCCGCATTATCGTCTATTTCCCCCTAAATAGGACCATAATTTACTCTATGAACATCATGCTATGTTGAAGAATACTTGAAACTAGCGACTAAGACCATAAACTCAT
>NW_024040928.1:33304244-33324849 GCF_014851395.1 Micropterus salmoides
CTTCGCTCTCTGTGAGAGGAGTAAACGAGGAGAGTGAACAACCACTGACCTGGAAGGGCAGAGGAAAAGATGTAGTAGGACTGCTACAATGGTTGAGTTTGAGTGTTTCAAAGAATTGGCTAGTTATAGCCTCCACTTTGCCTGTGAAGAAGGCAGCAAAGGTATCAGCAGAAAAGTTTGTGGGTGGTGGAGGTGGAGGAGGATTTAGTAGCGCTTTAAAAGTGGAAAATAATTTCCTTGATTCAGTGGTACTGCTTATTCTGTCATTATAGAACGCAGTTTTGGCAGCACTGATGCTTGTTGAGAAGGAGGATAGGAGCAATTGTTAGCCCTTAAGGCCGGCGGGGTCTTTGGTTTTTGCCATTTTCTTTCAGCCGCTCTGAGATCAGTACAGAGCCCACGGATGGTATCAGTTACCACGGGTGGGGCTGGTATGAGCGAGCAGGCTTGGTGGATAGAGGACACAGGCTATCCAGGCACAAGCTTAGTGTAGAGCACAGAGATTGTGTGGCATCATTGACCTCAAGTGAGGAAAATGTGTTGAGGGTGGGTAGAGCGGAAGCTACCACTAAGGCAAAGTGAGCGGGAGACAGGTTGTGGCGGTGTGAAACCAATGGTGTTGGAAGAATGGGCTTTTCCTGTAGGCATACCGTGAACTGAATGAAATAGTGGTCAGACACATGTAGAGGTGTGACTGTTAGGCACTCTGTGGCACAGTTTCGGACAAGAACGAGGTCAAGCACCTTGCCAGCTTTGTGAGTTAGGGGGCTGAGAACCCGTGTTAGATCAAAGGACTGAATCAGAGACAGGAAGTCTGCTGAGTTTGAATTGTCTAAGTGAATGTTCATGTCACCGAGGACAAGTAGGGGACAGTCATGCTCTGGGATTGAAGACAGCAGTGTGTCTTGTTCCTCCACAGTTACCCATTTGTCCTGGTGGACGGTATATGACAATCACAGAGACCTTTACCGGAGCAGACACAAAGACAGCATGGTATTCGAAGGAGGCATATTGATTCGGGGGTAGCAGCTGTGTGAATTTCCATTTGTTGGAAATTAAGAACCCAGTCCCCCCCCCTCCCAGACGGCCGGGGATGTGGGTGAAGAGTAATTGGTGGATCCAGGTCTCAGTGAGTGCCAGTATCCCGAGAGATAATGTGTTAGCATAAGCAGTGATGAAGTCAGCTTTGTTGACTGCCGACTGGCAGTTCCATGACCCAACAGACAAGTAAACAGATGTGGGTGGTGCCTGTTTTAAAGGCTTGAGTAGTGCCTGGTTTCTGTGCCTGATGGCATGATACCTCTTGCATGGACCGGAGACAATAGGAATAGTGTAGTAGCACATGGCCTGAGTGTTGTTGTAGCTGGCAGCTTTAGGTGAGTAGGTGTGCCTCAGAAAGGGAAAAAGCTTCTCGTGTAGGCGGCCTTGTTCAGTGGACTTGCACAGGTAGACTCACTGGTCTTTACCCAAGGAGCAGACGCTAACGCTGATGCTTCAGTGGTAGGTTTCACTGAAGTACTGTGAGTCTAATTGCACACAGGTGTTGGGCATTAAGAATGATTGCACCCAGTTGAGATCGCCAACAAGACAAAAGCTTGGTTTCAGTGGGTGGGACACACACCCAGTTGTTTGATCTCGCTCAGCAGGCCTTCAGATTCTAGTGGATTGCTCAGTAAAAGTGCAAAGAAATAGCACCTCAAGAGTAGGAAAGATAGAGTAAAGTATTACCTCACTGCTGCAAACTCTTATTTGCCCCACGATTCTTGTCCTGTGTTTAAGAGTACAACAGGAGTACAAGTACTCTTTTAAATGCTTTTACACATGCGCACTGACGACCCTGGGTTAGGGTTACAATTTTGGATTTATTCACGCACTTCAAAAACATTTATTGAAAGTTTTATTCTTTTTACGTATTGAGTTACAGCATTAAATGTTGAAATGTATATTGTAATAGGCTGTATATTAACTTATTAGGAGAAAACTGGTAGTTCTATGTAAAATCTGACGTTTTTTATTATTTTTTACTGCTTACACCACAACTTACTATAGCTCTGCCTCAGCCATCGGCTTATCTGTGTCATGTACATTGATGTGGTGTGTAATGTGGACACAGAAGTCCTGTTAGGGAACAACAAACTTCTCTTCAATAAAAATATATAATTATGTGGATGAATGCTCTGTCCTATTACACCAATCTTTCCAATTTGGGGTTCTAACAACTATATATTCCTTTACAGGCCAGAATCTGAGGACTCTGGACAACTTCAAGACTACTGTGTTTCCATGCACCACACATGGCTGATCTTCCAGACCCAGGACAGAGTAACAGACAGTTCAGTCAGACAGCATAAAGACAGTTTGTAGTGTGGCAATGTGGAGCACTAGGACGGGCTCACAGAGTCGTGATACTGAGTTGGAGTTTCTGGAAGAAATGCAACTGTTATCCTGATCCACCAGGACAATACAGAGGTTTAATTCTAGCAGCATGTAAGATGTAATGTCACTAATTGACACACAAATAATTCCATCCACTGTGTGGATGAATACCTGTACATTGTTTTATTCCCAGGAGGGTAGAGAAAATACAAAGGATATTTTTCCCTGTTCTGGATATTTTCATTCTTTTTTAAATAAAACATTGAAAATGATAAATGCCTTTTCTTTACACTTGCAGCATAAACAATCAAACAACTACATTTATGGCTCCAAATGTGGTATAACACTTTTATTATATACTACTAAAACCACAACCTATATCACAAATAGATAATTATTTAACATTATTAAAAATAAGTATATACAGGAAGAAAGACAAGTCCAGAAGTATCTTGACTGATTATGAAGAACGCTCAGACTTTACTAGCATTGTATCGTTACTGTGGAGATGATTTAATATATCACAATCACCTCTCTGACATGATTACCACATTTTAAAACAGAACCATATTACTTTTTGTTGTACGTTTTGCTGTATCTAGCAGTACAGTTGGCGCAGGGACACCTGACTGAACCCCATGTTTACGGGAATCATCAGGTTCTCGTGGTTCTGATTCTAAACAGCTCCTCAGTAGTAAACAACCGTTAGAGGAGGAGGATGGCACTCTGTAGGTCTCCGATGTAACTGTAGTCCTCCACCTTCAATGAGTGCAAGCTCCACTTCCTGGACTTTTTGTTGTACACCTTGCTGTACCTGATAACACAGAAAGGAGTGTCAGCTTAGTGAAAAGTTTGTAATACCTGACATTGTTCTCTTAATAGCATTTCCACATAAAATGCAATCAAAACAATAAATCCGCACCATCTATTTTTATTCATCATACAGTTTAATTTTTTGACTCATCGCTTATATTGAGTAAAATGCATAGGAGTAATAAAAATGCAACATACTGAATTGTGTCATCAGCTTTTCTCCTGGCTGGACTGTGGACACGGTGGTGTAATCCAGACCATCCAGGATGGTCCGATCAGCGTATACTGGTGAGAAGTACAGGGCTATGAAAGACTCTAAATCTGCAGGTGACCTGAGGGCACAGTAGAAATAAAACATATAGTAATTTTTACTTAGCTGTATGCTAAGTAGGTAGCTATGTTGGCTAGCGATGAAAGTAACAAATTATCAAAATGATAAAAGCCAGATTACCTGTCCAGCAGAAATAAAGCGACCACGATGTAACTTTTCAACCTCTTGAGATGCCTCAGTTGTCACCATCGTTGAAAAGCCACGGAGATAAGACATTACCTCCGGTCTGACCGCTTCGCTCGTCAGGTCTGAGAGCTGACCGGGTGCGCGCATGTGGGCAGCTCCTCGAGCAACAGGTCTGGTAGCCATGGCAGCGAGGGAGAGTGACAGTCACCCAGCCAATCATTGCATTCGGTCCAAAAGAAACGAGTGGCTGTGTTTACTGCAGCCCTGAGAGGACTACAGACAGCCTATTTTTATACGCTCTTTTTCAGACCACCTAACTTTTTAATATGTATTAGTGTATATAGACAGTTTCAACAAATATGACAAAAAGTGTTTTAGAAACTTGCCTACCCTGCCTTTAAGTCAAAATATGTGTTGGTTTATGACCAAATACTGGCAAAAGAAATGATACTCCCATCATCCTCTGATATGTTTAGGGCTAATTAACAAGTGATAGCATGCAAGAAGGCTAAAGTAGATTAGCATTTCAGCATCGTCATCATAAGTATGTTAACATACTGATGTTAGCAGTTAGCTGAATGTAGTGCAAGGCCTAAATACAGCCTCTTAGATACTCTTGCATGAGTCTTGTTTTCAAAAAAATATGTTTTTGCTGATTTTGTCTGTTCAATCTGAATATTATAATTAGCATATTGAAGAGCTTTCCATTGAGACTTAATTGTAACAGTGAAACTCACTTGTGACAAACTTTTAATGTAACACTGTGTCTACACAGGAGGCGTCACATGAGCAGCATGCTAGCAGAGAACTGCTGAAACCACTCCTGTTTAAATATACCAAAAAGAGTTGAGTGTAATTTGTGGACCATCTATCTTTGCTGTAATTAGGGTCAAATCAGTAGAGTTTATACAAGGAGACTGTGGACTTTCCCCTTACATCCACCAGAATTCATAGGGTGTTAATTTAGCCACAGAAAATTGGTTTACTAAGAAAATATGTGACATACATGCCAAATTCATTCAAACTTTGGTCAGTGATAGCTTTATCACTGCTAAGCCCTGCAGATAATTCTAAAGTTTGCAGTCTATAGTTCTTGAAATGTATGCAGCTATCGTTTCCAAATTAAATAAACTGTTTCTCCCAGAGATTTGGGCCGTTTTAGAAACATGCATTTAGTGGTGTGAGGATGGTGGTAAAGCTAGACTTTAATTTTTATTTTTCCTGGTTTTGAATGCTGTGTTTCTCACACTGGTGCATGACAGGAGTCTGATCCTGTCGTGGTCCTGGCTTTTGTAGTCTGGAGGAGGGAGTCTTAACTGTAGGGCTCTATAACGACCACGAGCCAAGACGCTTCAGATAGAAGCTGTCATTATTTCCCTATAGGGAGACAAAGGGCACTGGTAGGTGAGGCCACACACACTTTGGAAAAATCTTAGAGGACTCTTGTTTTTGCCAAGATTAAAATTTTGAAGTTAAGCCACGCTGGTTTAATGCAGTTGCCTAAAATCTGTCTAAATGCAATAAGTGATATTAGTCGAGTAGGCATGTCTGTTTTGCTTATTAATAAGGGCAGAAGCATTCATTCTTCTTCTCAACACACTGGCTCAGCTTAACTGAACTCCCCTCCTACCCTGGGTTTAACTAAGATTACATCCTATCATAAATGTGTCATAATAGATTTAGTAACTCAGACTTCAGTTCACAATTTGCTGGATCCAGCCGTCTCCAGTAACCTACCATTTCGCTGTATGCAAGTCCCTATTGAGATGTCGACATTTTATGAAATATCCATCAATTTCAGCATTATTAGATCATGCATACGCCTGCCTGGCATCCAGACTAACCAAGAGAGATGGAGATTTCAACCACATGGCGCTGGACTGACACTCCAAAACAGCCCTGCGGTTGGCAACATCCTCTCAGTCCCAACAGTCCCTCAGTTTTTTTTACCTAGTTGCTGCTTCTATAGAGTAGCCGTGTATTTGTGGAGGTCACAATATGACTGTACCACAGGTCATTCGCTGGTCAGTCTCAACAGTGTTGTTTATTCTGTTGTATGTATCCATCCTTACTTAAAAGAAGTCAAGAAATACATTGTGGGTTGGGTGAGGAAGGATATTAAACATTTGCACCTATTTTTAGAGATTTGCCACAACTGCTAGCTTTTCAGCACTTAGTGGTCATCCAAGGATAGTTCAAGTCAAAGGCAACTGGACTTTGTTGAAGTTACTTGAAGAAATTTCGCCTCTCGTCCAAGAGACTTCTTCCGACTGACTGTTAGGGAATCCCAGTCATTTGACCACTGTGGGGTCGTCCCACTACGTCTGCAGAAGCTAAAGCGTAGCATTTCAGTATCAGCGCAGTATGTGACAGACTTGTGACCTGTGTAAATATTAACTGACCTCTAAATGTGTCATTTGAATCTGATGTCTTTACTTTGATCATATCGTATCGAATAAAAAAGATCCATTCACTAAGAAATACAAGCCTGTCACTTATCTGTGGATGGTCCTCCAGGCATGACTCTCCCATTTCATCCTGACCCATTTTCAAAGTTGGCTTTGGATGCAGCTTGTGGTCGACCCAGTTCACGTGGATCTTATAAATGTGTGATTTATGTTGGACCCCATGTAGACTTTGGCTGAGGTTTTGGGCTTCATCAGGTCTTATAGTGAGTACCTGATTTTACTCCGTGCTGTCTGTAAAAAGCAAGAAAGAAGCATACTACAATGACATTTTAACAGATAAGCATGTAAGCATACTGTAACTCAAGAGTCTTGAGTGAATTTTGAATTTGAGTGAATGTGTGATGAACTGTTATATGATTTTGATCCCTATTTAAACGTTTCACAGTGACAGCCATATGCTGTGAGTGCAGCTCTAGGAGAGTACCCCAAGCACGTCCACGTGTGAGATGAGTTGTTAGCTCCCCCCGTGAGAACCAGTCGTGTCTGTTGTGTATCAGGGCCATGGCTCAGAGGTTGGCTGGAAGTGCGATGGGGACCCGCAGCCAGGAGAGAAGGTCCTGCAGGATATAAAGGAGAGGAGAGGGCAGGAGAGGCGGCTCCAAGTGATCCAACAGCAGCTGGAGATCCTGGGCCAGGGCCAAGAAATGACTGTGAGTTCAAAGCAGCAGTGTTCATTCACACACACAACAAAACACATGCTCCAATTCACACAAGTCCTTAAATCCGCACACTGTCTGTGCATTATAACGCTCGTCAGTGCTTCTATCTGTAGACACGTGTGTGACAAATTATTACAAGCACACAGCTCATTCTCAGTCATTCTCAAAAGAGGATGATGAAATCACATGCATTATTTTCTCTGCAGGCCCGTATTTTTTCCTCCATTTCCACCATTCTCCTTCCCTCTCTTTGTATCACTAACACACTCACTTTACACTTTGTGTAAAATTTATATTTTGATTTGCGTTTCTTTTCAGTGAGCAGTTCAATATCTTTCTTTGCTTTGCAAAGATTTGATCTGAGGGCTGGATGGTCGTTTACTCCACTGATAGCCTTTTGTCCTCCATGGTGTTTTATTGCTTTCTAGCATTCCTCGCTGCAATTCGATGTCCACACTCTACGGTGTTCCCTAGAAACCATTGAGCTCTGTCTGGTTTTAGGAGTCTCTGTAGAGTTACAACCACAGAACTGCCACTCTTTCCCTAAACGGCGTAGCTAAAGGCACAACACAAGAATGTTCCAAGAACAAAGGTGGCTAGCGCTGATTTCTACTTTCTCTGACATTTATGACTCTAAATTTTGTGTGAAAGGAAAACATTTGAATTAAATTTAGTGGTTTGACTTTGTCAGTGTTCGACTGGGTAGCTTCTCTCTGTGCTTGCACAAGAAACTACGTGTTTGCTTCTTCACAGCGCTGCTGTTGATAGAAGAAAAAATTCAAATGTGTTGTTCTAATTCTTTACCAGCACATCGGTTCTCACACTGCTGAACCACCACATGATGTATAAACATAAAAGTTTAAACATAAAAGATGTCCCTCTTGCTCACAAACAGTGAGGTAATAAAATCATTAAGTGGGAGCCACACCCTTACTTCAAACAAGGCACCATGCCATGCAACCCAAACCTATTATTTGCCTAATTAAGGAGACACAATTGGAATTTTCTTTCCGTTTGAGGGAAACAGTGCTTTAATTATGATCACGAAACATCAAAACTGCTAGTCTCTTAACTACTTGTGTAGCGAGACGCTCTTTACATTTAGCTGTGTGTCGCTGCATTTTATATACTTTCACTAAATGACTGAACCAAGCGAGCGACTGCTGTGTAAACAGCACACTCCCTCTGTATATTATTAGTGACACCAGCCCTGTTTTGTGGTTAGAAAAGATTCATTTGTACGGAATTTGTCTGGGAGGGAATTCTTCAAAAGTTTCACACAGCTCATAAAGTTGATTTGTATATCGTCCGTAACTCAAATGTCCTCTCACAGTCTTTTTGCACCTGAAGTATGTAGCAACTCTGAGGACTTTGTGCATAGTTCTCTGGCATTTGAAGATAAATAAAACAGATATAAGTATGTGACAAATAAGAAGATATCAGTTTGTGAATATTTTAGATAACGAAATTATATATTAAAATTATTCCTCCAAACAATAATAATACTTTTATTTCTACAGCACTTTTCAAGCTTAAGCACAAAGTGTTTTCCAAATTAAAAGATTTACTGAAAAAAATTTTTAATCAGAAACCCACCCACTCAACCCCCACCGACATACAAAAATTAGAAACATGAGAGCACATAC
Source organism: Micropterus salmoides (assembly GCF_014851395.1). Lineage (NCBI taxonomy): Eukaryota > Metazoa > Chordata > Actinopteri > Centrarchiformes > Centrarchidae > Micropterus > Micropterus salmoides. Next base: position 33,312,664 of record NW_024040928.1, read on the forward strand.
ATCAAGCAGCAGTGAGCCTATACATAAACAGATGGAAGTACAAAATGACATAAGTTCATATCTGAATAAGTAAAATATGGATAAAAGACGTAAGCTCATATAGGTGAAATTTAAGGCAATAACTACATATGTAAACAAATAAGATGCAAATATAAGAGATGATCTCATATAAAGCAGATAAAATGTCAATAAAAGAACAAACTCTCTGAAATTAACAAAAACACAACAACGAAAACACAGTTAAAATATATATAATAATATGAAGGTGATGCGATGATGGAAAAGGAAAACATTTTTAAGTGTAGGCAATCTTGTAAAAGTGAGTTTTAAGGGAGCACATGAAAGCTGCAGTGGAGTCAGCAGATCTCACACAGAGGCGAAGGCTGTTCCAACACCAAGAGGCCGTGACTGAAAACTCAAGGTCACCCTGGGTTTCAGTTCGGTCAGTAGAACAACTAAAAGGTTTTGATCAGCTGATCTTAGGGGCCTTGTTGGGTATAAATATAATCTGGAGCCCTACCACAAATTACCTTGTAAGTAATTAATAAAATGTATTTTAAAAGTAATGAGCAACCAAAAATTCAAAAATGTGCATATACAGTATAAGATGTGATACTGTGGTCCAGATAATGCTATTTGTTTCTTTGTCTGTCAAACCTGTAGTAGTGTCTTCTTACAGTCAATTATGACAAGAGTTAGAAAATGAATCCTGAATTTCAGAGAGGAAAGCTGGTGTAAGAGGTTGACTGTCCATGAATTTGTTTCAGGAATATATTTGAAATAATATGTTTTACTGAAGAGCAATAAAACACTACCAGGATGTGATGTATGCCACTCTGTGTTTAGTCTGGCGTGTCTGGAGTGTGACAACTATTGGACAATAGTATATATATATGTAAAATGTAGCATTGACTACTACTATCGACTATCTACTTTAGTTTGATTGATTCCAGTGTAATGTTAAGAATTCAAGTGTTTGTCTAGAGATCTGATTTACTTTTTTGCAGTGATTTATTCAAACAAAAGCTGCTGTGTTGGATTCAGATCTGAGACCTGTAATTTCTCCTTTCTCGCAATCCAAACTACCCTCCATTTCCAGTGAAATTCGTCTCATTTCCAATCCCTCCTTTCACCTTTGGCTTTCCAGTTTCTTTTGTTAGCTGCTAAAACTGTTTGCCTGTGCAGAAAGGTCTTGGCCTTTCCCTTACAAAAAGGTTTCATTCGTATAACTGACATTGTTCTCTGTTAATGATACATAGATGCAAATAACATTTCCGGAAAGAAAAGATAACACAAGTTCAGCGGGGTTATTTTAAACTGTTAGAGCTAAATCTGAGATACTCAACAGCTGATTCCAGCAGACCTTATTTGGCTGCATTCCTGGATCAACTGCAAAAGGAAGGACAATCCCATCTTTTACAGTAAGGCAGGATGCTCTAATCAGGTTAAGGTCAAGGTTCAAGGTAGATTTATTTGTCATTCTTTAACACAGGGATGGACAATGAAAACAAAGTCGTAGTCCCCCACACACAGAACATGAATATAAATATTTAAGATTTATATATATATATATATATATATATATATATATACACACACACACACACAGTTCATTATATACAGTATACAAGGTGGTATGGTAATGTGCAAATGGTATGGTAATAAGCTTTCATTTGTGTCTATTATGCCATTATTGGATGATAGCAGCTACATTAAAACCACAAAAAGTATACAATTACAATAATAATAATAATAAATAATAATAAAGATCAGAATAAAACTTGAATTGAGAATTGAAAGAGGAGCAGAGGTAGGTATGGTCCTTTTTGAACACAAAGAGAGTACCACTCATCTGTTTGTTGGTCAGGCTTTGTTGAGCCTCACTGTTCTGCCAACTCTGCTGTTTGCCCAACTCTTTTTCCACAGACAGGTTTGCCAGAAAAGAGGAGCCATGGAGAAAAAGGATTGTCTCGCTCTCAGCTTCTCTCACCCTCTTCACCCTCTACTTCATTCCATCCATGGCTACTGGCTGTTAGCCTTTTGGCTTGTCAAGCTGTCTGCTCTTCTTGGCCACTTTATGATCTCCTGAAATAGAGACAGTTTGACAAAAAGGGTTCTCCACAATGGTCTCCACTTGTCCTGTGTCACTGCTTCTATGAGTGGCAGAAAAGAAGTGGTGCTCCCACTCATGACCATATAGTAGATGGTTTTGGTTGTAAAATACTCTCCATGCACTGGTGTCTTTACTGCACCACCGAAAACTGCTCTTGTTAAATACAAAGTTCAGTTTAAATTAGATTAGTTTCAAATGTTTAAAGTTGAACTGAAATAAAATTATTATCCTCACTTTTTTTGTAAGAAAGTGTAAACTATATTTAAATATTTTACAGCCGGTATTGTTAGAAAGACGCTGTCATCCTTGGTGGTGTGCTATGTCATAGCCCTGTGCAGCGTGCTGAGACAAGACGTTTTCCCCCCACATTATAAAGTCCCCAGGGCAAACTATTATCTGTATTATCCACATTATCTGACATTTGTCAAACTTGTTTTTTTCTTCAAACGTTGATGCATTCATAGCATGATGTCATCTGTGTACTTGCTCGTGAGTTAGTCTCAACATCTGAATGGGAGCAGATAGAGTGTAATGATACTCCTCCCTATTAGTAGAGAACTGGCCCCTGGGTCTGTGCCGATAAAGCTGAGGTATGTGAGTGAAGTCAGTGACCTTGAAAGCTGAGCAGCCCACACTTGTGGAAAACCGATCCTGCCCCTTGTGTGCACAGGAGCCAACAGTGAGCTGTACAGAGGTGGTGGTCCCTTACAGGGCAGATAACTGGAGGGCTGAACAGTTCTGGCTTTGTCAGATTCTTCTCCAGGTGGGAAACTGATACAGGACAGTGACAAGAACCATGGAATTTTACCAAAGTTTAGGGGTTCACCCACGCACATTTTTTGTTGGGAGAGGAACTGGACTCCCTTGTCTGGAGGGCAAACAACACACTAAACTCACCATCACCTTTGGTGCTTTTGAAAATCACAAGGATGAGGAGTGAAGCGACAAATGACAGTGAATGCAGGGTAGCGTGGTGATCCAGTGGATAGCACTGTGGCCTCACAGCAACAAGGATGTGGGTTCAAACCCTGGTTGGAGTGGGTCCCCACTGCTCCCTTGAGAGATGGGTTAAATGCAGAGAATGAATTTCACAACATGTATGTGACAATAAAGTATCTTCTTCTTCTTAAAGAGTTGCTAAAAAGGAATGTGACAGAGGTTTTCTCTGCACATGGCTTTGTGTGGCTACAGACCAGACCCAGACAGATACAATGAGCCCACCCGATCTGGAGAGCAGGTGAGAGAGCAACAGCACAGTGGGAGATGTCTAGAGCAGTGATGCTGGCATTCTGACAATGACCACCAGACATATCGGGCTTGAGGATTTATAATAATAATAACTTATAGCTATATTTATATAGCACTTATCAATCAAAAGTACAAAGATAAACACAGGGTGAAAAAAGGGCACGTAACACCACTGTAAAGATAAAATAAATGAGGACAATGCAAGACACAAATACAAATGGAAATGGAAATCACAAGTAGGCAAAACAGATTTCCTATAAACAAGAGACTAGAATAAACAACAACTTTATATGACTAAAATAAACACCGTAAGATAAAACAGGCATCTCAGATAATATCTGGATATGCCTTACCTGACTGTGTCTTTTCCAAGACGCTCTGACTTCAGTGATGAGATGCATATCTTACACTTAGGGAGGAATGAAGGGAAAACAATGTCCTCTGGGCAAAAAATGTTCTTATCATTTGTGGGATCTGTCATTCTTGGAATCTAACAGATAATTATCTAATAACGTTTTGGGTTCATGACCAGCCACACCAAAGCCATTTCCTTGATAATGCATTGTTGTTCTGACACAAACCAATTTAAATGTAAACAGCAACTCTCTGAAGGGAAGCAGGCAGTCATCTCTGAAAATGCAGCAGTGTTTGGATGCAACAGAATATATAATATAGAACACAGTGTTTGCAAAGCATGTCATCCTAATGAATATGTGTGTTTCTTCTTCTGTTCATTGTTCCGTTTCTTAAAAGTGTTAGTGTTAGTATAACAAAGGTGTTAGTGTGCTGTCTTTCCATGAAGCTCAAATCCACCCACCCATTAGGAATTGTCAGTGTTAAGTGAGTCTATAGATTCTCCACCTCCAGCTTGTATTTCACATGTTTATGCCAAGATGTATATGTGGGAGTAACTCCAAAACCAGCCTGTAGTGTAGCAGCGCGCACAGCTGCACAACCGAGAAATGGTCATTACAAACCTACTAATTTGTTCAATGGATGCTTGCACAAAAGCCACTCATGGCAGCCTAAAAACAGAAGCTTGTCCAGTTCTGACAGAGGTTTTATCTTCTCCTGCTCTATTCAGTCTCATAATAATGCTTCGTTGACAAACTTCAAGCCAGGCCAAACATTGTTTTTCCTGTCTCAGTAGTAACCCGATGGAAGAAGGGTACTCTCCGGAACCACCTCAATGAAACATACTGTATGTGTTTTATTTGCAAAGCTTTCCTGTATTAGCAGCTCTTTACTCTGCTGTTTACTGTGAGTGTTGTGTGTCTCGGGCAGTTGAAGCCCTGCACTGTAAAGAGCAGAAGTGGCTGTGACACTTTTGTTTAACTGGCTATGTGGAAAGACAGGCAGGAAAACACTGATCAGTCACCCACAGACACCCTTGGCCTTCCTACTATTGAGGGCACCTGAGGTCAACCACTTTTAAAAAGTCACAAAGCTTTGGTTTCTTTCTTCCATCACTTTTCTCTCCTCTCTGTAGAAAACTCTAATTTCTTGCTCTCTTCCAACCGGCTGGTACTGGTTAAAAGCATTTCTGGCCATTAATGCTCCAGCCAGTGGGGCACTTTTTTATTGCCCCATTCATGAACACTCAAACACTGACATGCCAGTAATTGGCCAGTGATTTTTTTTTTCGTGCCATACATCTCAAGTAGCAATAATGGCTCACTTATGTTTGTGCAAGTTTATGATACAGTTGCCATTTCAAGCAAATATTTTTTCTTCTCTGAGTGGGGTGTCGTATAAGTATTAAAACATACAGTGGAATAAACATGGAAGGGAAGTAAGTCTATCCATAATTTCTACCAAGTGTGTCACTAGTTTATCCATACGATTACGTGCAAAAATAAACACATAGCAAACACATGGCCTTTTAATTATCTTCCTTCACCATTTAGAGGTGAAGGTCAAGTCCATAGGGCCGTGACTTGCTACATGCATGTCAAAGGACAAAACATGCAGTCCTGCAGGGGGGCAGCGAGGCTGGAATGTGTCCATGGTGCCTGGGGTCTCCTGTCCTTTGGTAGGACATGATTTGACATGTCTGGGTAATTGAGGAACTTTGAACATGAGCAGATTTGTCTGGTAGAGATGTATATCAGCAACTGAGTCCTGGCGAGGGGCTGGACAGTTTCAGAGGGGAATACAGATGATCGATGAAGAGTGTTTGGGGAGGAATGTGATTTTGTCTCGAGTGACTCAGCGGGATGTGGGGAAGATGTGAAGACAGCTGCACTGACATAATATTCTTTCTGTCTCAGGCCCGAGATGGGTCACACAGTTGTGCAAGCTTTATGTACCAAAATTTTAATACAGGTAATATAGGTGTAATATATAGGAATATATGAATTATTTAATTTGAGACCGGACTGAGCTTTGTATCTGTGGTTCTCAAAGCAAAGTTGCAAACATTTTGGGAAATATTATAATATAATTGCTTGTTTGTGTTTTTTGCCAAGGATTAGATGAGTACTACTGTAATGTCTGGATGCTATATATTAGTTCAGCCAACTAACCTGGCGATCAACATTTCATATCTTGCCTTGCTTTTAAAAAAAGATAAAGCTTGCAAACTCATTCCTTGCCTTGTGATGGTGCAGTGCACAAGATGCATGCCTTTGGTGTGAGAGACCAGGGTTCAACTCCCCACTGTGACATGTGCACCAATGTGTCCCTGAGCAAGACACTTTACCCCTAGTTGCTCCAGAGATGTGCGACCTCTGACAAGAAAAGCAATTGTAAGTTGGATAAAAGCAACAGCTAAATGAATAATTGTCATGTAATGTTGCCATTCTTGCCAGTTCACTTACCTTAGCAGGCTCTGATAAATACTCTGTAACCTACTGCCCAGCCACAAACAACCAGCACACAGAGTTAGTGGTTAGCTAGTGAACGTAGTGGAGCATTTAGCAGCTAAATAGCCAGATAGTTCCCTCAGGAGTTAGTGAAGGCTAAAATGAGAGTGAATATTGGACTTACATTCATCGAGTGGACTCAGAAATCACTCTAAATGAATGATAATGTTGCTCCAGGTCTGCAGGATATACAATTGTTTGCTAGCAATTTGAAAAAATAATTAAAAAAATATTAACTTTATTAAGTGATAATATGTGAATGATGTGTTTACAGCTTGTTTCGCTGCCCCCAAATAGCCAAAAAAACTATTACAATTACATTTAGTTTGTAGCTCACTTCTGCTATGTAGCAGACAATATACAGTAATACAAAAACATGGTAAATGGTAGATAGTAATAAACTATAAGCAATCAAGCAGTACCATTAAATTATTTCTTTATTAAAGATAAATTAATTGTTAATTTTTCATCGTTATGACTTACATCAGAATCAAGGACAGAATAACTGGGTCAGTATCGTTCTTAAAGGCCAGGGACATTCTGTTCAGTGTGGCATGACAGCTAGAAACATGAGTGCACATGGTCAGGGAATGATGACAATGAGTTCTATTCAACCCAGAGATTTAAGGTCTGGTTTTCCTGGACACATTTTTGGAATAATGCTCATGTCATGAAAGGTAATGAGTTGATATTACTGGAACAAATTGAATGTAGAGTTGCAGCTGACTAAACAAAGTACAGCATTCTCACACCAAGACATGGCAAATGTCCATGAACACTCGTGCATAGGTAAATTAGCCATGTCTTACTTTATTACGATAAAGGAACTGAAAGTTTACATAGCCAAATAATTTGAAGTCAGAAATTACGGTTGCAGTTGCCAGATAACACATCACTCCCATGAATAGCTATTGGCATTTTTTGAAACCTTTTCCTTATAACCTAGTTTAAGAAGGTTGGCTTCTCTCCTTGAACTCACATTCACTCCCGGAAGGCTGCCTGTGAGGAGTCTGACTTATCAGTAGAAAAACAGCAAATTTTTCCAACTGGAAGTGTTTTTTCCCGGACAGCTTCCAACTAGACACAGGGGACAACCACAGCCATGAAGTATATTATTATGAAGTGCCACTGCTATCACAGGTCATGCATTAGTGCAACACGCTGTCTGGATTTGTCAAGAACTGAGTTTGAAGTCTTGAAGTGCAGTAAAGGATGTTCGTAATGCCAACAAATTTAGGGAGGATGTTAGGAAGATATCAGCAGTTAAGCTGAAAAATATTCTTTCGTCACTACTGTAATAATAGCCACATGTGACCTCGATACTGCCAGTAGTCTACTATCCGATTGGTTGTCTGTGTGCACGCATGAATGCAAATCTGTGCATATTCTTGACTTTGGTTTTATATACATTTAACCATACAGTCTGAAATCATATATACATTTTCTAAATCACACATACATTATGTCCGTGTCTTTCTACAGAATGAGTCACCAGACCTTACTGAGGAGCAGTTACTTGGTCTGCTGGATGAATGTGAGCTGACAGAGAGCTGGATCCAGGATCTTGAAACGAATGACACCACGAGACCCTAAAAAAGACTCGGATGGGCCTAATCCATCTGACGCCCTGCTGTCAGAACGGCTATCAAAAGATGCATTATTGCTTGGATGTCACTATCAGACTATTTGGGAGTTGTAAGAGAAAAACGAATGATTCTAAACTTATTTAATTGACATAACTAACCTGTCTTATATATAGTAACATAAACTGATTTTGAACATGTTTCACAGTGTGTCTGTAAAGGAAAACCTAACTTTTGGTTAATTGGTAAACTGAGAATGAGAACTGTTATTTTTGTCCTAATTGGTCTCCATGTTTTCAACATGTGGCTGGATTATGTCCCATTTTTTAAATTTGTGTTTATGGCTCTGCATGAGGAAACAGAGCAGCAGGGCCACCCTTTGTATTAACCTAAGTATCATAGATGAGAACAGAAAATTGGTGTCATTAAATCTAATAACTGGGTACGGTGGCCGCAGAATGTTCTATTGCGCACATAAACACTCAGCTGATAGCACCGTGTCTGTGGGGTCAAGTCTGAACACTATATTGTATGAACTTTAAGCCTTCTACCATGAAATGTCTCTGTTAATATTAGTAAATGTGTGGTCAAGCATCCAAAGTGGCTGTTAATGAGGATACAGGGATGATGTGTGCTCCACAGGAGTGATAGTCAGATCTAGTTCAGCTCCCAGGATTTCTTTGATTCTGAAATTGGGCCCTGTTTGGAGCTGGACCTCCTTCCAGCTTAATTTTCATTTTAAAATACAAGATTCCATTGGCAAAAGATGGTCAGATTTGAGAATTATTTTTTACTATACTTTGGTTTGTTTGTAGAGATGTTGCCGCGGCTCCTGTTTGGTCCCGCTTGCACAGTGTGAGTAGCCAGTCTGCACCTGGTTGACCTCAGCCCAGAGGTCCCACCTTTCCTCTCTCTGGCTCTGGACACCCACAGGCTTGTTCGTCTCACTCTTCACCTCACCCACACATTCTGACCCTGTTTAAAGGGCAGGAATTATCTCACATTCCTCTGGACTGAAAACTCGTCGGCCAGGTGAGCCTCCAAGGTCAAACTCCAATGAACCTGCAGAACTATACGTCGGGGAATGTTATCAGACAGCTCAGCACACGTCCAAAAAAGCACATGCAAACACTGACTGAGCGCACTAGATTAGCCTTTTTCAAAACTTATAATAATTTCATAGCTACAAATGCAGTATATGTAGCATTTAGTCCATCTGACAAATACCATCTATGTAATTGAGACAATATGTTTTTAGTAGGGAAGATATACCACACGTTTGGGGTAATGGAAACAGTGAGGTCAGTGTGGTAAGAATGAGGTCACTTCTAATGTAAAGAGACCTGCAGCATACTGAGACTGTCTGGTTTTTCTGGCAGGACTCTCACTGGTGCCTTAGATTACAGCTCTTTCTGGCCCTGTGAAAGATCTCAATTAGCAGTCTGATTTCTGTTTGCTGATGATATACGGGTGCAGGGTCTTACAGCGTAACAGTCCGCAAGCTACAGACCTAGTCTAGGGATACCTCATCTACTTTGACAAGTTTTATTGAACTATAGAATTTCAATGCACATTCTTACTGACAAGAGTGGACCACAGCCATAAGGTAAGTTCATTTGCCCAAAGAGAGTGAATTTATCACAGAATGCAAACGTCCTTATGTGTACTTCTCACATGCAGTGTTGTCATTTGAATGTGTAAGGAGGTGCCTGTGTAATGTGTTATCAGATCTGTATGGATATGCTGTTTAAGTGGGTTATACTTCATATTGAGTTTTCCTGCTGTTGACTCTCAAGGATACTCCCTTTCTCCAAGGCTTCACTAGACTCAACTAATAAATTCCAGTCGCTTGACACAGCATGGCTCGGTTCCCTTTGCTGTTCTAGGGAGAAGACCTCAATCAAAGGAGATATGATGTCCAGAAATCACAGAATTTTAGGTCTTTAGCCATTCAACTGACTAACTTTCTTTGTCCAAAAAGACACCAAGTGACAAAGATACTTTTTTTCCTGAAGTGTTTATTGTTCACTTGACATTACACAATACCATGTAGGAGTATAAACAGCACATTGGGTAGAAACTATAGTACAAAGTTTATAGAAAAGCTTCACTAAAATTTTAAAAAGACACATACAAAAAACAAAATAACAAAGACATCCTCATGTCAGTGTGCAAATAAGTTTATACAGACATAAACGCTTCCATATGAGGACACGCTTCCAGATAAATTATTTAAATAGCAGATATCTACACAAATGAAATAACCTCGACATAAAACAAACAATAATTTATCAAAAAATACACAGGAAATACATATAGCTCAACATCGTCAAGACAACATTTCTTTAATCCTTTACGTTCCTGTTTGGGCTTCTTTCGCTACAAAAATATCTTATATACAGCATATAAATGATACTAAAGTCTTGGATAAAAAAAAGAAGCCAACCAATTTATACTCTGTTGCTAAGACAAGTGATTCTTGTGTATCGCTGGCCTCAATACAAAAAGAATTAATGAGGTAATATTTGTACATAAAGGGTTTCCTTTGATTTTGTCAGAAATGTACACATAAGCTCATGCACACCAGTCATGCACACTGTGCAGAAGCAGAATATTTAGAGATACTGTTAGTGATGATGCCTATCTTTTACTTTTTTCAAATGTAATGCTATAGTGGATATTGATTTCAGATAATTGGATGGGGTTGCTGACAACATTGTAAGATGGAAAGATGCAGAGGTGAGCGAGAATTAAAGCCTTTATGATGAATATGTAAATAAAAATAGCCATACTAACAATGGTTTACCCATGACAGGAAATAGACTAGCCCTCACTGTAAAAAATTATAGATATTAACAAAATATTTGCTATTAATTACTGTCCCAAAGCAGTATTCAGTGTACCTGCTTTGTGGCCCTGTGCTGTCCTGAATTTTGTGCTCTCTTCGTTTTCTTCTAGTGCTCTTTCCTGAGAAGACGAATGTTTTAGGCCAGCCCTAAGTATATACAGGTCTTGCATGAAAGTGGGGTGAGGGTCCATTAAAAGTCAAAAATCAAAATAAACAATTTACGCAGTCATATCTTCATAACAATGCTTTTTGGGTGGCACACATGCACAAACACGCAAACAACATTCACTCTCTTTGATAGTAACAGTCAGTCCATACTGTCCATGGTCCCTCAACAGTTCCTTCAAGGGTTGTATTTAACCCGGCCCAAGAAAGTTCTCCCACTGCTTCTTCACACTAATAAAAGTATTTTTGAGTCCACAGCAGATGTATATTAATGCTCAAAAATATATATATTTAAATTAAAAACATGGTCCCTCATCCAGAGAGGAATATCGACAACAGTTCAGGTGTGCAAAGCAATAAAATGTGCGCCTCCCCCTTCAATGCAGAGCAACAAAGTGAGAGGGCCAATTTCTTCAGAGCAGAGCTGCGCTCACAATTTGAGTTTGGTGCAGTGGTGCAGAATCGTCATTGAACTTTCATTTGGCTTAAAGTCCTGAGGTCAGTTTACCTCATGTTAGCTCACTTGCTCGTCATTCCTCCAATGTGCATTTCTCAAAAGAAAAAGAGATATCGATCCAGGTCTCATATTTATATTCATACTGACAGACTGATTCTGTCTGGAAGAGTGTGTGGTCCAATTATGTATCTGAAGAAATTAAAGAAAGAAAACATGTTATAAATAAAGTCTATGGTGGGGAAACCATTTAAATGTAAATATTTACCCATCACTCGTTCTTACCTCTGCATTCGTTTTGAGGTCAGAGAAGTAAACCATCTCTTGAGAGAAGACGTACAACCCTAGTCGCCCACCAGCATACGTCTTGTCATAGATGTTTCCAGAATCTGCCATGATTCTCTTTCCTTCATACATGACCACTCTAAAACAATCACATTTGATCACATGAGCTCATTGCCATTTTAATTTAAATCGTGCAGATCTGTAATTGATGTAAGGCTATGCTTTTGAAGCTTTGAACTCACCTAAAAGTCCAGTCTTGGGTCTGTGGGTCAGATGCCATCTGTAGGCAGTGAAGTCCTTCCAGCCAATGTTCTTGGGGTCGGCCACAGAGTGCGCACCTGAAAAGGATGAATTGCAATGGTTAAAATGAGAAAAGAGTCAATATTGTGTTAAAATATGTCTCGAGCCTGAGTCAATTAATCTATTCTCACCTGCGGTGTCTCCGGTGTGCCACAGGGTTCCTCAGATGCTCACCAGGCCCGGTGGTGAGTTGACCACTTTGATTGACAGGCCAGAGTAGCCTGAGCTCTTGTGGGTGTGTGGACCAGTAGGTCTGTGTAATCTGTTTCCACATCACTGTGTAAAGCGTGAACTGGACTGGTAGCCAAACACAAATCCAGCATAGT
>NW_024040928.1:33325349-33350967 GCF_014851395.1 Micropterus salmoides
TCACATCAGGTCACAAAGGGGGGGGGGGGGATGAACCACCGGATGAACACACTGACTCACTGAAATAAAATCCTGGATGCCAACTTTCTCAATTGTGAGAAATCAGACTTGATCATCATCTGTCCCAAATCACTCACCAAAAACACTCCCAACTTCTGCCTCACCATTACCAATGCCACTCTGTCTCCCTCCCCCCATATCCGCAACCTTGGGAGTCATTTTCGACAGCAAGCTCTCCTTTGAACATCACAACAACAGAACGGCCTTTTTTTCACCTGAAAAACATTGCTTGCCTCCGTCCATCACCGTCCTTCTATGCTGCCGAAACGCTCATTCACGTGTTCATCAGATCCAGAATTAACTACTCCAATAACTTTTATTCGCTCCCAAGCCAAAACATCCCTGTACTCCAGAACATCCATTGGCTCCCTGTTCCACAACGAAGCCAATTCAAAATCCTTCACCTCACTCACAAAGCCCTCCACAACCAGGCCCCCTCCTACCTCACTTACCGGCTCCACCACGGCACTCCCTCCGTAAACCTCTTGTCTCTGGCACTCAGGACCAAGCATCCGACCTGAGGTGATAGAGCCTTTTTCATTGCTGCCCCTTTTCATGTATTATTGACTGTTGTGTGTTGCTTTGAGTACCATGAAAAGCTACCTATGCATAAAATGTATTATTAATCCTTGTTTAAACCAAGTTACACCGTTAGACTGTTAATTTCAGCCATGACATTTCACATGGATGCCAATAATTAAATCACAATTAACAAACTGAGGCTTAGCAACAACGCCCAAATCCATACTGAGCTGAGATTTTGTCCATTTCTAAAATTGTGTGCAGTGCTGCAGTGCTTGTGTAACTTACACATACCTCTCTCATCTCAAGAGGAAAGGGTCTATTAGTACCTAGCTCTGGAACATAACCAACAACCTCTTGGTTCAATTTGGATGCTGGGCTTTACCTAAAAACCAGTTCATGCTTCATAAGGAACAGATTGGGACACAGTGCACGAGTTACAATGCTGTCATTGTGGTGCTGGAACCTGGGCAGGATAAAAGTGCCTCTGTCCAGGTTTGACTAAACAGGTTTTATGTATGTGGTCATAATGAGGACAACAAGAAACATGAACACCAAGGCACAGAGATCAGTGTCATCTTGCCTAGACTGGCTCCAGACATAGACTCATCCAAAACGGACTTATATTCCAAGAGTGAGCTGATTTAAACAGCTGACTACTGCTAGTGACACAAGCAACAGAATTTCAGCCTTGATGTATCTTATCAAATGTTGCTTTGGAGTCACAGTTGACTACAGTTAATTCTTTAGGTTTTTATATGCACAAGCTTTGGCTTTCAGTCTAAGAACCAGATATTATAACACAGTTGCTAATCTTCTGCACTTATGATTCAATTCGGAGAGTTTCATGCCCAGTCCTTACGGCTTCCTGTTGTCCTCCTTTTAGATGTGGGAGAGTATCAAGCTTAATAGCCACACCTAAATACCAATATTATACTTAGACTAGCCTTTTGCCAATAAAGTAAAACATTTAATTTCTGTATGCTTTAAAGACTCTGCTAGGGATTTAAAGATGTAAGACCAATCTGCCAAAAATTATAACAATTCCTGTCAGGCACTGTCCTGGCTAGGTTTCTAAAAAATAATAATAAACATGTTTTTGAGCCATTTTAACTCTAGGTAGGGTAAAGCCAATTTTAAGCTTGGCAGTGGGCCAGCTTTAACTGTGCTTTACTTCTTGGCAAAGAGCAAACTTCTTGTGTACACATTTACACTGTCACACTGAATGACTAATGAGCCTCCATCCTCCATAAATAAACAATGAAAACAAATAGGGAGAGAGGCAAATCTAACAGCTCAGAAGATCTTACAGTCCAATTACAGCTTGTTCCAAATCACTACACAGACACTTTCTATAGATTTGGGTAAGGTTTCAGATTCTTTAGACAAAGTGTGCCGCATCAAGGACCACGGCCCGCATTCATCAAGCATTTCAGAATCACTCGTACAAATCATGCACATAAAGTCTGACTAGGACTAAAAATACTCAAAGAGACTAGAGAGTTATTTATGAAGCTTCCTCTTACTAAGGAGTAGAAGTTTTCCCTTGAGAGTGAATGACATCACTGTGATGAGCAAAATGAAATTAAAGATGATATCTTGTATTTGTAGTTACGCTGTGGATTCAAGACATTCAAAAGACTGACTTGTTGTTTTGATACAAAAAAAAATAACATTTCATGTGGCAGCAAATTCTCACATTTGAGAACCGAGAAGCATCAAATATTTGGTATGTTTGCTTGAAAAGATTTAACCATAAGATGCAGTATGCTCACTTGTTTTTATTAACATTACTTCTATTACATCTGTAATCTTAACACGCATAGAGTTGTGCTGATCCTCACGGTGGACTTTTTGTGATGTGAAAAATTCCCATCTTATGTTCGTGCAAACAGTATAGTCAAATTCATATCATGGCTCATCTCTCTACCATTGTGACATCTATACCGGTTATATTTCCCACCTCCAACACACACACACCTGAACACCCACCCACCCACTCACTCACTCAGTAAGGACCATAATCAGTCCAGTGGCAGGCAGTAATAAAGCTGTCACGCAGGGAAGACGTTTCTGCCACATCCCGCTACCTTACACAAGAAGCACAGAGGCAGAAATGTAGCAATCATAACATCACAGGGTGTATTTATCTGAACCACCAGCAGAGGTCTTACAGTGAAAACCAAGCCCCCTCTCACCCAGAGGAGGAAGAGGAATGCCTGCATTGGTTCGTGAATAGCAGCACAAAGGTGGGAAGGCTGCATTTATCCACGAGCAAGTAGTGTTGATATTTAAACCAGACTCTTGACTTCCAGAGACATCCATCTCTACTGCTGCAGAAACTTATTGCAGAGGGCTGACAGCTGATTAGACTGATGGATCACTATGTGGCGCAATCATTAATACAGGTACGAAACTAAAAACCAGGCGGCACAGGGCTGATATGCAGTATGAGAGGAGGGACAGACTGATTTCATTGCACTTACTCCTGAAAGGTAACCTATGGAGTTTTTAACCACCAGTGGCAACGCAGAGGGATGTTTTGATAAGTACATTCATCTATTGTTTGTACCTGAGGTCTGCCATTATGTATGCCAGGACGCACATGCACAAGCATGGGGTGAAATGACACAATACATTAATGTTGTGTTATCATCATGACTTGTGGTCCCTTTTACATTTTCATGTTGGTAATTCCTCCCTTTGTATGATTTAAATAAAGTAAAAGTAAAGAGACTTTGCATTGACAAGGTGATGGTGATGGTGATGGTTGTGTTGTAAAAGGTAAAAATGCTTTTTAAAAGAGGAAAGACAAAGAAGCCAATGTAAACAATACAGGATTCAAAATATTTAAAGGAAATACTTTGACAAGGAGGGCAAGATGGTAATATGTTGATTCTGCTACCAGAAAAAAAAACAAAAAACTCAGGCTACCTAGGATTCTGGCAAACATCCGAAGTGAGAGTTTAGGGTAAGGCTATGTACGTTAACAAGCCATGCTTTTTTCTTCAGCTATCTGTAAATCACCTCACCTCAAACAGACATCTAGAACTCTGGAAAGCAGGAAGCAAGCAGTTCTTTAAGACACGAACTTAGATCAAGGGATGCACATTTTTCAGTTTGTTTTTTCCAGGGTTTTGTGTTGGCTAGACAAACAGCTGTGCTCATGTACTTAAGGAACAACAATAAATTTTTTAAAAGTTTTTTTTGCGACTCTGACCTCACTGTGGCACATTCTTCCTATGGTAACTCCAGTGATGCCATTAAGCTTGTGAGAAACACAAATGTACCATATCAATCACAGCACGTATACATTATTCAATGACAGACTTGGCACGGAGTTCAAATATTTGTTAAGGCGGGGACAGCCAGATCCGAGGACAAAGCGTGGGAGAGGACTCTAACAGCAGAAGAGTTGAGCGGTAAATGCAGTGCTTTATCCAATCACTGCCACTGTCTATGCATCCCTCCCTGTCCCCAGAAAGAGAACCAAATCCAGAGCAAGAAACTCACCATGCATACTATACACTAGACACTAGGATGTATATTTATTTTCAAATAAGTTTGATATATCTCTTCTCACTGTCTAATCTGATGGGTTTGATAGCTCTAATACACCTCAGAGAACTAGATGCTATTTGAAGCAGTCGTGATGACCTGGGTACTATTTATATCATTCAAGTGTCCCATCTAGCAGCAGAATTTACTGTGCACTCAAGTCATGATGGGCCTCGCACTAAACTGCATGCACACAGACGTACAAGAGGCTCGATAAGTGGTTGTAAAAAGCAAGTTCACTTTAGATTGATGTTTGTTGGGAATAACTATGGAAGTCCTTCACACAGCTATGATATTATTATTAAGGATTATTATTAAGGATTATTATTATTATACATAAGGACTTTTTAGATGAATGGTTGCTACAAGTGCCACCACTGGAGATGAGAAAATGAGCCTACCGGTGTATCTAATCTCTCTTAGAAGTGAAAAGTGATTAGAGATAAGGTAAAGGTTATCACATCTACCTATGGGGCAGCCACCCACTTATTCCCAATTATTAACACTCACTATGGTTCCCGTGAGCAATAAAACATCTGAGGCTCACATCTAAGGAGCCAAAAACATTTGTTCTGTCACTGAGCTCACACACAGAGACAGAATTATGAGAGTATAAAAACGTAGAGAATAGTCATAGAAAGAAACAATGTCCTGCTGATACATTATGTCTCGCCTGAACGACATGTGATTGGGAGAATCAATTGTGGGACAAGCAAGGTCTGCTGTGGGAACGGTTCAGCTGACACTGTTGCCAGGAGAAAGAAAGGAAGGAATAAGCCAAAGCCACAGGACCAGGAGGGTATGATATTAATCCCTCCACTGCTGTTGCTAAATTGAAAACTTGGCAGCAACCTGTACATCAGTTTAGTGCTACCCCTGCTATTCAGTTCTCTGGAAGAGTGTGAAAAGAAGAGACACTGCAAAATATTAGCGGACCCTTTCATGAAGGTGTTAAAACAGAGGCTTGTATTCTCTTTCTGCGTAGCAGTTGAAGAACAAAAAAAATGGAGAGTAATGACTGCCTGTCTGATGTGGATAAATACAAATTCAGAGGCTGAATTTGTAACAGTTTGTTTCAGGAAAACACTTCGCTGTTCCAAGGCCCTCTGTGGACATTTTAACATGATGCTCCAAGAGCTCACAGCTGTAGAACATTTGAGCAGAGTGACGGCTTCCAAAAGCTCCCTAATCATCCCAGACCATCTGGAAAACAACTGGGCCGTGCAATGTCCACTGGACTTTGGTAGACAAGAGAAACAATGGGAGAAGGACAAAGATAGAGGGAGTAGGTGCACACTTGCCATGGCATGATATGGGAGCTGTACCATTTTAAGAGCTTAAAAGATATCCATCCTAGATCACAGAACAGATATCATAGAACCAAAGCAAAGGGATTTCATTAACAAACATGCACTGATCAGCTCTTGTTTAATTTCTTACCATGAGCACTGTAACGGTTGTCTGTTCCCAAACTAAATGGACAGGTATTAAGAACATTTACACACACATGGCTTATGACCATATCCTGCAAAAAGTTTCTCACTTGTGCCTCTCCGACTTCATGCCCCTCTCTAATTTCCAATTATATGGATAAGAAATAAAGTCAAGTGGACAGCATAGAAGAGAATGCAGACAGAGACCTAAGCTGCAGGTATAGCAAAGCAGAGTAAAGCAAAGCAGTTCCCTAAGAAATGTAAATTCAGCTTAGTTAAGATCAGATGATTCGTTCTTAAAAACTTGCAACGACGCTAGCACACCAAGTCCACATATGGGAATCTAACAATTAAGCCTGTAACAATAATTACGTTATCAACATATCGTACAACATATGAACAAGGAAGGATCACTTTTGTTGTGTTTACATGTGTTTGTTTACATAAAAATGTGACAACTGTGTAATTCCAGCCAGCCGGTATGTCGACATTGTTTAAAAACATTGGCAACAAAAAGCAACAATACTAACTGTTATGTTTAATTATTATCTAATAGAATTATTATGAGAGTCCATTTAATTATTATTATTTTTGGTTGTAGAGTATTATTTTATTTACGTTTTATTTATTTAGGATATTATAATATTTTTTTCACATTCCAATTCCAATGTCTGAATATTTGTATGAATAAAAACTTCATAGCTCTTTGAATTATCATTATATCAGTGGCATAAAATTTAAATTACTATCTTTTATCGCATTTATTTCTGGGACAAAATATCGTCCTACAAAAGCAATTATCGTGACAGGCCTACTAACTGTGCAGAACAATAGCTGAACAACAGCATGAACCCCATGAAGGCAGCTGCCTTAAGATTCTGCCTGGCACAACATCAGCAAAGGATGGCTCATTGCAGATTACTACAGGGATTACTCAAGTTCAACAGCTCTATCAGCATTAAATTAAAGACACCACACAGCTAAGAGGCTTTAAGACCAATTAATTACTGTAGGCTGTATACTCCCCTACTAAACCCAAGAGGTAGTCACTCAATATTCAATCATATAAATTCCATGGGGGATTACATACATATTCTTTAGTACTTTTACAGGGTTTGAGATTTGGGAAAAAGCGCATTTTGTAAAATGATGACTGAGTCTGATAATCAGCACGCTAATGTGAGCTAATTGCAGATATTTCTGTATCAGCGTTTATAACAGCCAATAAATGAAAATTAAAAAAGGAACGGCAAGACGGAAGACTGATCCTTCAATCATGTTATGAGTGTTGTCATTTCATAGTTTGTCCACCAGAGGGCACTCTGCAACTCCCCTGTTGGCCACAAATCTACCACCAAACACAGCAATCAGCTGACATTATCAGCTGTATTTTTGTTCAAATTACTCTTTATAACTATAAAAAAGTGTATTTTTTAACTGCATTATGTAATGTTATCTTGTTGAACTATACTAAATGTTAAGGATAATTGCTGTTTATGTTACGTGTTTCTGAAAAGAAAATTTTGGCCAATATATTGGAATAAAGGATTATAAAATCCTCAAATATAAAAATCAGAATCGGTCTTAAAAATCCCATATCGGTGGAACTCTAGTATTTTGATCCTGTTAAAAGCAGCCAAGTCTTTAGTCTCCAATCCTGACAAAAGAATCCTAATAGGACAAAAAGATGAGCAAGCTACTATTAGAGCACACAATTTTTTTAACAACAATGCAGGTCAAACCTCTGGGATAGCTAGCCAAGATTACTATGAACAGCTGATGATAACTTGGTTTGATGTGGATTTTCACTGAGAAAATGTCCTAATCAGCACCTGGGGCAGTTACCGACATCAGAGGATCTTTACACATATGTTCACACACAGAGCATCCAAACACCAAAACACATACACCCTTTTCATCCCCTGCTAGCCAGATGGCAGAGACCCCACAGAGACTGAAATGCGGGAGAGCAGTCTGAGCAGCTCAAAGCCTGCCTAGTTGTCTGTCTGTCTCCCATTCAGCACCCAGCCTCAAAACAGAGAGTTATGGAACTAGACAGGGATGATGTACAGCAGATCCAGGTCCACTGGTTGCCCTCTTAAAACACACACAAGTAAGCTGCATGAGAACGGAGCATCGGCAAAATAGTGAGTCAGCAGCCACAGCGATCAGAGCCTCCCCCTGCCAGGGGGGGGAGAGTAAACACTCTCAGAGTTTGAATAAGGCATTGTCCCTGGTGTGTCATTTGTTAATGTAAGCCATGTGTATGGCTTACTTCTATACAAACATACCATTACACATTGCATATGACTCCGCAATTGTGTTAAGACGATCATAGGGAATATTTCATTCAATACTGAATACACATTATTTATATTTTTACATGAAATCATTGTATAATAATAATGTACTAGATAGAGGCAAAGATCAGCATGAGACATGATGAAGTGGTATTTCCTCTGAATCAGATAACTTTTCCTATACTACAGCAATTTCCCAAAGGAAAAAAAAAGAAACTGTCATGTGAATTCTCTATGTTCTATGTTTCCTCAAGCAGGGAAAACGTGCAGGTTAGGTGAATTGGAGAACATAATTCCCTATAGGCGTGAATGAGGTTATCTGTCTTTGTGTGGCACAGTGGAAACCCGTCCAGTGTGAACGATGCCTCTCACCCAATGTGTGCTGGGATTGGCTATAGCTCCAGCAAAAGAAATGAAAGAAACTGGCTCTACTTGTTGTCTTAATAATAAATCTCTTAAAGTACTTCAGGGTGCTACCAGTCAGGACACGCACGCTGAGGAAGGCAGAGCCCGAGACATCCATGTATGAAAAGGGGACTGTTGCAACTGAAATGCAAAAAGAAGAAGATTTGTGAGTTGGGTTTGATTAGGTTTGAGGTTAGTTTCAGCAGTGGGAGTTAACTGGCAACATATTATGAAGCTTAAATGTTGTTGCTGCCCTACGGTTACTAAAAAAAACTTCATTAGATAATAACAAATAATACAGTACAGTACAGTTTCTGCAAGTGTCCAGATTTCTACGAATCTCTGTGATGTTTATGCTGATTGAAAACTTACAGCAGAACCATTCAATAAAATAATAACATATTACGGTTATGGTTTCGTGTACAACTTCAGTCACATGTCATTTTTTGATGCATTCTGTATCTTGCACAGAACTGTATTTCATTTTGGTGGAGTTTTTCAGGATGGATCGACTGGTGGACTGGGGTTTGAGTTTGAGAGAGAATGTACCATGCACACTGATTTATAACGGTGGTTTAACGTTCAGCTGTTGATTAGAACTATTGTTGAGGTATCCCAACATACAATTTTACACCTGCAAGCTAATCAGAGACAAGTATTTTCTATGCCCACAGCATAAACATAATTGATCCCTACATAGAAAATGGAGTTACATTAAACTGAAGGTTAACTGTGCTTTAGTCTGTAGCTGCAATCAGGTTTTGGAAGCAGAGAATATTTCATCAGTGTGAGTGAAACAAACACTTTTTGATCACAGCTTTCCTTTTGCTAGGGAGCACTTACTTTTATGCACCTGAGCAGGCACTTTAACCGTAAAGTCAATATTCCACCTGATCGAGTTTAATTATCTTAAATGTGGAGGCCAAAACAGTGAACGTTTATTAAAGGAATATATATATATATATATATATATATATATATATATATATATATATATATATATATATATATATATATATATATATATATATATATATATATAGCCCTATATTGCATTTCATTTTATTCCAAGTCCAGTTCAGTTCAGAATTAATCAGGTCTGATATAAGGCTTTGCTCACAGATAGAAGCTTGGATTATTCCCTGGAGAGAAGAGAGAGCCTTTAAAGTCTGCCATAACTGTGTGTCTGACAGTTATGGAGGGTTCACTGGGACTCCCGTTGAGTTTGCTCGGAACGATCAAGACCTCAACTCTCAACTCTTCTACTGTACATTCCAGGTAAAGCTACAGACAAAGCCACTTCAAACCCACAGACAGAAAAGAGAATGTCAGCTCATTCCTAGCATTGGGGATTTTCACTCACTTTAGCTGATGTCACTCATGAAAATGAAAACAAATCCCTTATGCTTAAAGTCTGTGACACACTAATCCATTCTTCAGATGTCTGATAAGATGCCCCTTTCTGATGCCCTGCAGTGTCAGTTTCTGAAGTGGAGAGATGAAAGAGATGAGGCAAGACAAGAACAGAAACACTGGTATGGACCAATGGTATCAAATTTAACTATTCAAATGCTAGTAGAACCTATGTGTAGTGTATTTTTAATGGTGGGGCTGATTGTTGGTAATAAGGCAAACAAATGTACCCCACAAACTGTATCTTTAAAGTGGCTATAATCAATATTTTTATGATAACAATGGATTAAATAACAATGTAATGTAAAAGGGGTTGCTTGTAGTGATGAACCTACAGAGATTGCCCATCTGACTCTGCCCCCCAGCTCTACAGAGCTATTTTGGTTCACTCTCACCGCTCTCATGGCATTGTTTTCAGCCTAAGTGAGCAGCTGTTTTCAGTAAAAAAAGCTCTAAAAACTTACTTACGCTACCTGCTCAGCACCAAACAACTGACAGACATGATTAGCAAATAGCTGGTGAACATAGTGGAGCGTTCAGAACCAGATATTTCCCTCAGGAGCAGGTGGAGATGGAAAATAGAGCTAAAAGAGAGTCAAAATTGAACTTACAGTCGCCTGGTGGCCAGAAACACATCTTCAAATGAATGCTAATGTTTCTCTGTATCTGCTGGATGTTTAATCAGGCAACTATGAGCAAATAAGTCTGGTATTTCAACTTAAAAGGTGATAATATGTCAGTGTTGTGTTCACAGCTTGTTTCTCCTGTGCAAGGTACCTTTGATGAGCAGAAGCTCTAATAGGTTATCAATAAATAAAAAAACACAGTCATTGAAAAATGTGATTATTTATCTTTGAGTGAAAATGACCAAAAATGAATATTGATCCACATCACAGTAAGCCGATACTCCCACTTTTAAGTTTGAAGTCAGCCAGTGTGTGGGCTTTCAAAGCACAAAATGAGCCAACAGCGATCCACTGGAGAGATTTTTGTCATAATTGGCCAAATTTCAATTGACATGCTTTCCTCTGTTCTGAGTGATGAATTATCCAGCACTACAAGTGAACAGCCTAATGAAAGTGGTGGTTGCAGAGAAGACTAGTACAATATTTATATTTTATGTTGCACTTTATATTGATGAGCACTCGAAAACGGGAAATTGCCCTCAAAGGACGCTGACAAAATCTCACCAAATGAAACATTAATAACTGAGCAGCAATCAAGCAAGACTTCTGGTCTATAGCAGTGTGCGGGTCAGCTGTCTGAGCCTCCTACTGTACTAATTACTCAATCATTAGCAAGATGCCAGCTATCTCATTGCGTAACCCACTGCAATTAGCCCCAACTTCAGCAGTTAGGTTTCTCCCCTCTTTTCCCAGACGGAATAAATAAGACAAGAATAGCGAACAAAGAGAAGGAACTGGCAGGAGATCTGCACCTGTCTATTCATAAACATAACTGCTGTAAACACTCGCTGCATCCACAAGCAACATACTCATAATTAAGGTCAACACTCTCCTCCTAAAATATTAAGCCTTTTGCACTAGTGAAACTGACCCCATTTATCCTGATACATACTTCTGAAAGGTCTTCAAAAGGTCAAGAATCCTCATTAGCAGACAGTGACAGACAAGGATTTTGACAAAATGCTGGTTCAACTGCCTAAGTCAAGTCCCCCAATCTTGTCAAAATGAGGCTTAAGTGAAAATGTGAGATTATGTGCTACAGAGATAAAATAGAAAATCTGCCAGATGGCACAGTCTCATCAAAAACACTGTTTACGTCACAAACAAAAACAAACTGAACCGATACTGCACTCTGGTTGGCTGTAGAATTTACTAGTAGACCCCAGAGATGGATACAGAGAAAATGTAATGAAAATAAAATGCCCAGTGGCTTGACTCCCCATACCGTATGCTGTACAGAGCCTATGTAGCATACAGTATTTTGCATGTGTTCTTTTAAATGTGCATAACATCTTCGGCATCACAGATACCAGCTGTGGATCTTTGCACAGAAGTGTAATAAGAGATCAACTCTCAAGACAGGGTGCAAATTAACAGACAGGTTAATCTAAAGAATAAAGTGTCTGCTACTCTAACGTGTAGATTATTGTTTCAGCTCTTGATGGACCAAAGCAGCAAAAAGGCTGGATGGTGCTCAGTGTTCTCTGATTTATCGCCAAGTTCAGCAGTTGAGATCTGGGCCAAAAGCCACTGGCTTAAAACCTGAATGTATTAGGACTAATGGGTGGGTGTTATTGACCTGTATTGACTCGCTTCTCAATGAGAAACAGCAGATGGTAAGATACAATGATACTGTGTGTGGGTATATGTTCTTCAGACAAAAACCAACAAGCACAGTTGAGGAAACAAATAGTTAAGTTAAACAGAGCGAGCAGGTTGCATTGAAACTGAAGCTTTTAACTGTTGCATCTTACAAATGGGGCACATTTTAAAACACATTTTTCACTGTGTAGTCCTCTATTACGTGGAGACAAAACAGTAACAACACACTGCTTTTAGTCTGCCTGTGAATAAAATTATCATGCAAATAGTTTGCAGATTTACACCTCCTCATGATCTCACTCTGTCAGTTGGGGAGCAAGTACTGGCCAGCTGACACCTAATAGTTCCCCTAACTAAAAGGCTGTGAAAGCATTGGCTCACCTGCAAATAACCCAGCAACTCAAAAGAGACTGCACAGTCTGAGGAGAGAAGTAAGCCGTGACTGATTTAATTAACATCTGCACTGACCTTCACTCAATCAAAACTCACAGTACCATAAAATAATAAAATCTTGTGACAGGCCATGCCACTAGTCCACACTATCACACCAACAATCCGCACCTCCCACCCTCCCCGACACATCCCGTTAAGAGGGCAGTCTACGTCAGCACAATCTGCTCCAAAGATGCTCACACTGTGTAACCCGATGGTAACAGCCAAGCCACACAGCAAGCATGTGAATGGGCCAGATCCTTTCGCAGGCTCAAAAAGGTTCAAGTCATTTAATTATGCTTTTTGGCTTTTTCCCTCTCCTTTATTGAGTTGTATATCTTTTTTGTGCATGTAACAGGTTTTCAAAGTGAAAAAGCCCAAAGTCCAGCCCAAAGGGAGTTCCCATCTCCCACAGAAAACACTGCTCTGAACCGCTTGAAAACAGCTCGTTTGTAGTCCAGCCCTTCACTTCCTTGACTTGTGATGTCACAATGCAAACGCGTCATAAAGCTTGCCAAGCAGCTAGTGGGTCAGGCACGCCCTCAAATCAAGCTAGTCTGAGCAGAGGTCCTTTGGCTCAACTCGCACCTGTACCTGCTTCCAGGTACTTTTTTTCTTATCACCTCACCTCCATCGAGGTTCCAAGCCAGCTGAGGGATACTAAAATGTGACGTGAAAACACGACAGACTGCTGATTGGTCAGAGAGAATATTCACTATTCACTGCATCATCATTGCGTGCACCAGACAGAGGCCAGCAACAGAAAGTTTTATATTTTACAGTTTTCGTATGGAATTTCATCACTAAATCCACTTCTGAGAAGTTTTGAGGTGAAATCAGCTGTGTAGATTTCGAATATTGACAGTTTTACAATAAGTGATGGCGGAACAAAAATGTGACGACTATTGCAATGCCCTCCTAGCAGGTCTCCCAGCTTGTGCGGTGAAACCCTTACAAATGATCAGCCCAAAAGGACTCATGTCACTCCATTACTCAGTGACCTCCACTGGTTCCCCGTGTCCTCCAGAATCAAATTCAAGTCACTAATGCTTGCATACAGAGTGACTGGGTCTGCACCCATCTACCTAAATTCCATAATACAAACTTACGTTCCTTCTCGGCCGCTACGCTCCTCCAACGAACGCCGCCTGGCTCTGCCATCCCTTCACACAAAGCAATCCCAGTCCCGGCTATTCTCATCTGTGACACCACGATGGTGGAACGAGCTACCACACGCCATCAGAGCAGGGACGTCCCTCTCTAACTTCAAGAAGCTCTTGAAAACTCATCTCTTCCGAGAACACTTCCTCTTATAACACCTCTAACTCCTAACCTCTAACATGCACTTCCTGTGCTCTTCTTCTTCTATCCCCTACAATGATCTTATATTGATTGCACTTTTTGTTTTGATTGTACTTTTTGTTAACTCTTACTTCCTTCCCTAGGTTTCTACCCCATTGACGTGATATGTACTGTGAGCTCTTACTAGTATTTATTGCTGCTCTTACTAGTATGTATTGTCAGTTGTAGATCTGTAGTTGATGCTCTGTTGATGCTTGTATGTTGTTCCTCAAATGTAAGTCGCTTTGGATAAAAGCATCTGCCAAATAAGTAAATGTAAATGTGATGAATATTGTCGGAGTTGAGAAGCTCCGCAAGTGGCTGTGGGGAATGCCTGCGCCGACCGTGGGAGGAGCGTGTGAGGCCGGCCAGCCGCCCGCTCACAGAGCCCTCTGCTCACACCGTCACACAGACCGCTGCAGCAACAACAGCAGAGGAAAACACAGCTGGAAGGTTTTCATACCGCTTATCTGTCTTTACATTCTGAGGAATGTTGAAACGTTTTAACTTTAAAAAGAGAAAGCTGTGTGGATCGCTGGTGTGTGTCGCAGCAGTTACGTACGTCGTGGCAGTTGTATGCGGCGTCGCTATGACGACTATCTACGTACTATCTCTGGGTACTACCTGCAATGGAAAACGGAGCAGGCCCGAGTAGAGTGGAGTCAATCGATTTGCGCTATGGAAGCATTTTTTGGCAAGGCAGCATTGATCGTCAGAACACCGGCAACAGTTCAACGTTTAGTCCTGATGGTAAGATGTGGAACAATGATGTTGTGGACTGGTAATAAGTTATACCATCTGCTAGGTTACGGTCTCAGTCTGAAGCGGCTTTGACTTGGATCACACACCTTGTTTCTTACGACCCGCCCTTCTCTACTTCTGATTGGCTAGTAGTCCTAGCTGGGAACTGCGCATGTGCAACTCCCAACTAAGATTTTGTACAAGTACGATGCATCACTCTGTAGCTCAAGAGCGCAGCGTACAGCACAAGGGGTGAAAACAGGAGCTTCAGCAATGTGCAGTATGAGAAAAATATGGTGTTTTTTGAAAATTAAACCATGTAAACCTGTTCTGGTACAACCCCTAATTAAAATAATAATAATAATTTGAATAATACCACCTCTTTAAATGAATTAATAATCCAATCTCTATTTCAAAAGTCTAAAAACAAAAGGAGGGTGTTGTTTTTTTTGGTTTAAACTGTTTGTCCCTTGATTATGTACATTACAAATGCAAAAATATAGCCTTAAATTTGTAATACATGCCAATACTAAATTGATGACAAAGTAATGATTACCTACTGTAAAACTTAAGGCACAGACTTATCTAGCTGTCATCAGGCTAATGGTTTTGGGCAGTTTTCAGAGGCTTTTATTGGCAGCCTCACACAAAGCCTCAAAATGCCTCAAGTACTGTCCAAGACAGTTATCACATAAACCTGTCAGCATGTCTCTATGTCAAAACAATGAGTCACAATGAAACTAACAGGCATGGTTTGACATCTAGCCCAATTACTTAAGCAAATTTTCATCCCTAAAGACCGACAAATTTATCTTGGGCCTTGAATTGACCATACTTGTGTATCAGCCCACTTAAACACAAATTTACAGTGGTGACCGCATCATTTGAATTTTAAAAACTATTGCTAAGTAAAACAACAAAGAGGAACCTCTTGGGTCAGTCCCAGTGAACAGTCTGGGAAAAGGCATCTTACTAAAACAGTAAAAACAAGTCAGACTGTGGCAGCCTTGATCACATGAAGTCTAATTATCTACATTTCATCAACAAAATCTGCATCAGCTTTCATTGAAATTAAACAGTGTAGTCTACCCAATAAGCAGGCAGTACAGCTTACTGTATGTCTGTATACCATATGCCTACTAGTATTTTCTGTAGGACCACAACAAAAGGAACTACATTAACTAACAATTTTTATACTAACAATATGAAATCAAGTTGCATTTCAAATTTGGGGCTCACAGTTTAGCTTTTAGTTAGCTGCTTATATGCAGTGTTCAAAAATAGATGAAGTTAGTGACATGCACCACTAATGAGTGACAGCGGGGAAAGAGAGGTGAGAGAGGATTGAGAGACAACATATTTGGGGAGAGGGGAAGGTAATCTATTGAACTGCAGTGTGTATTTTTGGGTATCCTATCCACAAATGAATGATCTGTCACATTGCTCAATCCTAAAGATTGTTTTTGCAATGTACAGATTTGGTCACATTGCTGGTCAGATTTTGATCAAGGTCAAAACAAGGAGATTTGCTGAGGCCGTTTCTCTGTGTTTAAGTTTTCTTTTCTTGCTAAGCTGCAGTTTAGAACAGGCTCAGTTAAACCAGCTGAACACATGTTTGCAGTTTGCAGTTTGTTTATTGTGAGTGTGACTTATAATTACAGGTGACTAAAAGATTCACATGTGGTTCACCTGACATATAAATAGAACAATGGGCCCTCTTTGCTGAGCAGCAATAATGGATGCTGTAAATTGTCCTATTTAGTTTGTCAGATAATCAATAAGCTCCCTAATGCTATTAAAATGACTTACACTGATTTGAGTAGTTTTTAATCAAATATTACATTAGTTTCAAATGTAAGTGCCAGCAGCTGAGCTATTACATAATAAATAGAAGATATTGGATAATATAGTTTAATTTGTGGTTATGTTAAAAGATATGTTTTTAAAAAATTTCCTGAACTGTACATATATCCCCTTAATCAATACAGTCTATGCTCTTAATCCTCAGCTAAACCCTGTGTACAGCAGGTTTATCTAGTATTTTGCATACAGTACAGTGATCTCTAATGTCAGCTAAGTGATTTGTAGAAGGCACAGCAATCGGGTTGCTTGGGACTAAAACAAAGCTGAAAATGTATAGGCATTTTCATCATCAAATTACTTCTTCAATACAGTTTTTCATAAAATTCAAAATGTGTCTAAAACGTATGTAATGCATGAAGTAAATGCACGCATGTAAAATGCATGCTTTGTAAGGGACAACATGATTAGTCTGTAAAGTGTCATTGGACTATGCCAGAATCACAGTGATCAACTATTAAATGCGGTCCCCAAGTCTGTTTTACACAGAGAAGCTGAAGGTAAAACACTAGAATATAAAATTACTGCCTTTCAGCCGGACTGCCTGGCAACCTGCCACATGAAGCTTCTTAAATTCAAGAGGAAGTCAAAGACGGAGAAGGGATTCAGTGAGGATAATAAGGCATAATATCCTAAATTCGTAGCCTCTGTATTACAGCGTCAGAAGCATACAGAAGCATTCTTGTATTTTGGCAGTGAAATCCATCTATACCTTGTGTGTGTGTGTGTGTGGGGGGGGGGGAGTATTGCATTAAGACATGCAAAATAACAACATATTTCAACTCATATTCTTGGATTTAAAACATTCTGAGGTGATGATTATGAATCAGTGCTGACTGAATGACAGCGTCTTTTCATTAGTTGCATGCATCACGCTACCACGGAGGAGAGAGAGGAAAATGTGAAACATATTGTAGTTCACTAATGTAATTCATGCAGATCCTGGTCTTAAAACAGACAGGGGCACGAACTGAAAAAAACAAAGTGTTTTAGTGGACACTTTCTCCTGCCCACAAGCACAAACAAATGAGCATACATAAGGTGTTCAAACAAAATCAATGGAAGGAGACGTTAAATAATAAGTTTTTAATACAGTATGTTGGCATGTACTTTCCAGCACCCATTTAAGACAAGGGTCATTTTAAATTGTGACCAGACCATCTAAACAGCGGGGATAACAGTTTCTTGACGATTTAATAACTTTAACACATTATACTCAACTCTTCAAGTAGGCTCAGCTCTGAGCAGGGTAAGTCTGAATAAATAAAAACAGCTCGCAACCACACTTTGCCCATGTCTGTCTAGTATTTGCACAGTGTTCCTGTGTAATCATTAACTAGGCAATAGGCTTCAACAGTAGAGAAATAGGGAGTAAAGGTTCCAAATGCACGGCCATGCAATATTTACTTCTAATTCACAGTATGTTTTCAGGAGTAGCACGACATTTGAAGGAGCTTTTCATTCACTTGAAGAGATACAAGTGGTAATAAATAAACCTGTTTAAAATGAAGGCATCCCGCATTCATGGTGATATGCAAAGGGGAAGTGCTTTGAATTCATATGGCATGTTTAGATGTTGTATGCAGGTTCTGGGGTTATGATGGGTGTGTGTCTCTTGGAGGGAGGGTGTTAACTCACTTGATAAAGCAACGTGCACCCTCGAAAGTATATCCTTCTTCCCATCCAGTGGGAAGGTCTGTGAAAGAGGGAGAGGTGGACAAAAACATGTCAATACAAACTGGTGCAACAAAGAGATGGCATGTATATTAAATAAACTTGGCCTATGCTGTTAATTCACACACACTGAGATGCAGAGATGCATCGATTAGTCGATTAAACAATTAGTCGACTAAAAACAAAAATTGGCAACTGTTTTAAAAATGTATTTATCGTTTCTGTCATTTTTCAAGCAAGAATGCCAAACATGAGCAAGATCCAGCTTCTCAATAGGATTTGCTGCTTTTTTATATTATAGGGAATGAAATATGTTTGGTTTTGAATAGTTGGTTGGACAAATTAAGCAACTTGCAAATTTTACTTTTAGGGCAGCAACTAACTATTATGTTCATTATCAACTATTATTAGTCAGTTGGTTAATTGCAGTTAAAAAACTACCCATCACACTCAATGTGACATCTTGCCTGTTTTGTCTGACCAGCACAGACAATTTACTGTTACATAATGCAAAAAATCAGAAAATCCTCACAATTGAAAAGATGAAACTAAGAAATCTGCCATTTTTGCTTGAAAAATTACTTCCAGGATTAATCAGTTATCAAAATATTTGAAGATGAATTAATTTTCTGCCAATCAACTGAATTAATGGACTAATTACTTTAGATCTAATAACTTTGGGCTATGGAAAATTCTGCATTATTACTTTTGTTTACCTATTACAGACTACCATGATTATTTGGTTAATCTAGGAAACAATCTGTAAATCAATAATGAAAATAATCGTTAGTTGCAGCCCTGCTGAGATGCAGCAGCCACTCAATCACATTAGTGCAAATGCTCCGCAGTCTGCAGAGACTTCAGGTTCTTTGAGAAGGCTGCTACAGAGTTAGTCGCATGTTAACATGCAAGGAGGTCATTTTACCTTGTAAAATACTGCGTTTAAGATTGGTTAAAGGTTTTTAAGTGTCGGCACAGATAAAGGAAGCGACTATGTTGATTTGCAGGTAACCTTTACTAGCTCCTGAGTCTACAGCCGCTGTGGATCTATGTGTCAAACTGTAGATCTCTGTTTAGTGGACTCTGTCTCTATAAAGCTATTTGGGCAACAAGCCGTTAGTTTATTTAACAACAATAAAATGCTTCCAAAATTAATTGACATGCTGGTGGTTGTTAGTAAAAGTCGTTGCTTTACAAGTTCACATGAAACAGTAGGCTAAGCTAACATCCCTCCGTCAGCTTAACTGGCTGACCAACCTCAAAAAGAGGCTGTGCCTCACGAGGAAAGTGGCACGAGCAGGGCAGAGGTGGGCATGAGAGAGCTCACTTTTCACTCAGCACGAGCGACAAAAGCACACTCACGCGTTAAGAAACACAGCATGCATGTCACAGCCTCTCTCTCTCAGTGTGGGAAGTATCGGGTTTGGGGATACGGGCAAACAGCAACACATGACGGCGAACATTAGAGACGTTAAACATAACAGAGAAACTTGACCGCCGTTAAGTGACACCTTACCTGGAGTTTTTCTGTGCCCGGTTATTACCGCCTCGCCACTTACTGGATGCAGCCAGGTTGTACTCTTCGCTTCCTCGCTGTTGAGAGAGGGAAATGCATTCATTATAACACGGTGACTTTGTTCGAATCCGAAATGGGCAGACGTGACTTGAGCTTTTGTTTTTGAAGGGATAGTTACTTAATGAAGAAGACGCGTCCATCCCGAGTAACCCCATAACTCCAGGAAGAAGGGAGACAAGAAACCCACTCGGGTTGTAGATCCGCCGCCATGTCTGGCAATACTGTATGACAGTCGCGCGGCTCCGCTCTCGCTGGCAGCGCGTACACGGAAACCTTGGCAACGGCGGATGGCTGAGAGGAGGGCAGGAGCTCAGGGGGTAGGGCAGGCAGGTACAGTCAATTCATTTGGCATGTTAAATACGTTAACTGATAGACACATCTAAATAGTTTTTTTTCTATGTGGGAGTATGGAAGGATATTGCTGGATGAATTCTCTTAAAACTCATTGTGGCTGTGTTATTATTGTCTTTTTTGTGGTTTTAGATGAACATTGTTTTATACTGGCAGTGTTATTGTTGCCTTTTGCATGGCTGTGGATGCATATTTTTCTAAACAAAGACACCTTTCAGTAGTGTGAACAACAATGTGGGCAGGGCTGGATTAACATGCTATAGGCCCCCCAGGGCAATATTGATCTGCTGGGCCCTGTGTGTCTTTTTCACAGTCGACAATTTAACTTGTTATTGCGGGGAAAGTACAGGTGTTACATATAACATTAGCAATGGATCCTTTATTTCAAGGTTCAGTGTAATATTTAGGAGGATCTATTGACAGAAATGCAATATAATATCCATAACTATATTTTCAGTGGTGACCTTACATAATGAGCTGTTATGTTTTTATTACTTTACACCGTGTGTCCCCTTACATGGAAGCCACCATGTTGCGCCACCATGTTTCTACATTAGCCCAAATGGACAAACTACTCTATAAAGCAAGTTTCCTCACTACGCTGAATATGTACAAGAAGAAGAAGAACAAGTAACGTTAGTAGTAGTACTAGTCGACTAGTTTATTAAAAGTAAGAAAAGTAGAGAAATTTGGACAAATGGAGGACCACATATATTATTTAGCACAAGAGCCAACAGAGCGAGTCGGCCACCATAGGCTCTCCTGCGCACTTGGAAAGGGAGGGGTGAGCGGTGACTGGTGCCTTCATGTGGTGTCAGAATTTACATTTATTCATTTTTAGCTGACGCTTTTATCCAAAGCGACTTACAATTGCTTTGATTGCATTAAGTGTCTTGCTCAGGGACACAATGTTGGATGGGTCACAGTGAACCCGGGTCCCTCACAACAAACGCAGGCATCTTATCCATTGCGCCATCAGGCGTCTTATCCATTGCGCCATCACCACCCCTTAATCTTTTTTTCCTCTGAAATTTTTATTGCAAAAAGAATTAAAATGGACATCTAGAAGTATGCAAAACTTTGATTTGTGCAAAATCACATATTGCAGATACATATTTTGCAAACGTAGTTTGTAATATGGTTATAACGGTTAGTTTGCTGAGCCAATGGTTACAATTCCCAACAACAACTCACCACTAGATTCCACTAAAATTTGCACACTGCACCTTTAAGTGTCCCTGTAAGACACAGCAGTGTCAGTGTGACATTGACACGGAAACTGAAATTGAAGATGCTACATGGAATTCAGCCATCTTTGATTTATTATTTACACCTGTGCGTCTCCTAAAAAAAATTGTTCATATGGTTCATATTCTTAAATGCAATTTTGTTTAATCAAATAATCTAATCACCATGAATTAATTTAAGGAGGTCAGTCGGGGCACAATAGCAAATTCTGCCCCGGGGCTTGCTAACTGGTTAATGCAGCCATTGTACCATAGTACTTGTCAGAGACAGTCTCCATGAGTGCTCAAGTCCAGCTTTCTCTCTCCCCTCATTCCCATGATCTTAAAGTTAAATGCCAGAAATTGTACAAAAAGAAATATGTAGGCACAAAACTGAAAAAATGAAGGTCTTAAAACTAGATTTTGACACTGGGGTCCTTCTTAAGACAGTGCCTATAGGCCAGGTAACAGGAGCGACCTTATGGCCCCTAACATGTCAAATTGTTGATGGTATTGTGCTTTACTGGTAGGAAACATATTCCAAAACAAATGGACAATAAAATTATCACAAACCAGATGACATGCAGTAAATCTGCAGCTTTTGTGGCCCCTGTAGTTCTGGTGTCCTTGGGGCAGTTGCCTGCGTTGTCTTGTTGCTTATCCAGCCTTGCATTGGCCATGGGGGTACAGACACAAACAGTCAGACACACACCGCTGGCGAACACACACTTTCAACTCTACCTTTAGATTCTTGGTCTCCACCTTCTCTCATTGTGCTGTGAAACTGCAGCATCAGCCTTTCAAACCATACAAAGACAAGTCATCCAACACTGCTGTGCCTGGCCTGTTTGTTGGCATTGTGCTCTGGTAAGCCACTGCTTTTGAGGCGGCTGGTGGTGGTGTTGGGAAGTGGACGCATCTGCCAACTGCCAGGTCATCCACTTTGGAGAATAACCAAATAACCTTTGCAATAATAATGCAAAGGTAGGGGAAGCAGTTAGGAAGTTGGGCACTGATGCCTGGTCAGATGTCAAACACTGAGCCCTTTGTTTTACTTAGGCTACCTGGGGCAGAGAAGCACAGTTTTCTGGTTATATGGAATACAAAAGAACTGCTTGTTTTTCCCCAGTTAGTTCAGACAATGGAAGAAAGAACACACAAATATTCAACAAAACTGAGCTGCATGTGCCCTTTTGATTAACCAGGCATCAATTTCAGATGGAGTGCAGAGGCTTTGTCGCATAATGCACAGCTAAATGCAATCCATTCCCTAACCTTTAATCAAATCTTTTGATTATGAAATTCAGACTTTTTGAACAGTTAAAGTACCTTTTTAAGGAAATAGGTGCCTTACCTTGCTTGCCCAAGCCCCAGCTTTTCCATCTCTATTTAATCCCTTTCAGAATATCTATGAATGAGATCCATTAGGGTGGAAATGATTGGATTAGAGGCTGATACCTACCTGTATGTGCTGGTATACCCGTGGGACCTGAAAGTGAGATAGTGTCTGAAAGCCAGAGTCCCTGTTTTTCAGTTTTCCAACTGGCAGATCTTCTTAGTGAGTCTATTTCTTGCCATTCATAGCATTCGGAAAAGAAAAGTGAAACATACAAGCATTATTTCTAATTACTGACTGATTGAAATTATAGGCTAACCTGACATATGACATACAAAGCTTTGAATTAATAGGTATATTAGTCAAAAGTATTACTATAAAAGTATTTCTAGGGAAAGCCAAGACACTGATTTAAATTCAATTTCCCTTTAATTGACTCACAGGATTCTGAGTTAAAGGGTTTTTTGAGAACTTCCCAGCTGCCCTAGTCAATATGCAAGTTTGCATGGAGTTATATTTTCAATGTCTGACTGTGCTGAAATAATAGAAAGTCCAGCACTGTGGGTCAGTTCATGTAATTCTTTTTTGGCAGGAGCATGCATTTCTCAACTGCAGCCCACAGTTGCCTGGGTGAATGATAAATGCTTCACTGTACTGTAGCTTATCATCAGCACTCAAGCAGCCCAGTACCATTTAGTTTAAGTGGGAGCCTAAATGAGAGTGACAAAATACATTTGTCTTTCTGCAAAAATAGAGCTAGTACAGGACGTGCATGTGATGCTGAGTGTAAACCCTTCTCATCAGCATGTAGTTGAGTAATACACAATGGAAATATGTGGAGAACAAGCAAAAAATATTTGCAGCCATTAGGTCCTTGACCCCTGCAGATTTGTTTATTCATTTTGTCAGGCACAGATTTCTTTGGGATCCAATAAATGTTACGCTATACTTACCAGAGGCTCTGGTCGTAATGTGATGTACATACTAAATTGACTCTGTAGAGACTTTGAAAGATCAGAAACTACAGAAACATTTTTCTGTTGTTTGCAAATACAAGGCTGTGTTACACTTTTGTTTTACAGAGAATAAAAGAAACAAGATTGAAATAACACAATGCAGCCAGCTTCTCAAAGACTCAATTGATGTCCGTAAGGAGACCCAGGGTCTGAATATGTAAAAGAGAATAATTTTTAAGTACGTGGTGTTGTGTCTAGTTAACATTGTGCAACACATTCTTACATAATTGCACCGTGCTCAGCAAAGCGAGGGTTCTCTGCTCAGCGACAGAGGCCAGACTCGAGGCATCAGAATGTAATTAATGGTTGCACATTATCAAGCAGCTGTTGGAGGGCTTTGTTCTGCTGCCAGCTCAGCAGTAGCCTCGTGCCTGTCTGTGCTAGGTAAGAGGGAGGACTCTCCTCTTTAGACTGGAGCCACTCGGCATCTGTGCAGACCTCTCATCTGCTGGCATCAAAAGCCTTTACAGATAGAGCCATCTTTCAGCCTGAGCATAGCACTTTGAAATTAGTGGATTGGAAATGTGGGGATTTTTATTACATTGCCACCTAACTACCACTGAGGGGAAATTAGTCATTCTTTGATTAGATAAAAATAACAGTGCCCAATATATCCTCACGAGGTAATATTCAGCCCACAAGTACAGTGTAAAATGAACTTACTGGGCACAATAACTTTCTATTGTACTGTACTGTTTATCTCATCACACATTGCTCAATCATGTGAACATGATGTCATCTGTGCTGCTCTGATTGCAACACAGTATCATTTGACTGGCACGCATAACCCACAAACCAGTACAGTTACTAGGGCCAGCCAAGTCAGCAGGATAGGGTAATAGGCAACATTTGAAAAATTGGTCTTAATTCGATGGACTGGCGACCTGTCTAGGGTGTACCCCGCCTTTTGCCCAATGTCAGCTGGGATTGGCTCCAGCCCCCCGCGACCCTGTATGCAGGATAAGCGGTTGGCGATGGATGGATGATATCACTCATTCAGTTGTAGATGCAGAGGTATGCAGTAGTAGCAATACAGATGGTAGGAATATGGGTCACTAGGCTTTGAAGGTTTGTGGAAAAAGGACTGAGAATGTGCAGTTCTCACAACTCACCTCTGAGTCATTAAACATGCTTCCCTGAATCACTGTTAGTCACAGGCTGATAAAAACCCAACCCACAAATGGCTCTGTGTTTACCACAGCCATGACCTCACTGGATCCATAGACTTTTGGGATGCAGTCCAAATGTTTTTCTTTCCAGGTTTTATGAGATTTCCACTAGTGATATGTCATTAAGACTGAATGAGTGGGTACTCAATTTTGTAATTAAAGGATGCTGTAAGTGGAGTCATAACTGAAGTGAGTCTGAGAGGAAATGCATTGCAGCTCTGCTGTGGCAAAAAAAAAAAAAAACATTAACGCAGACCCTACTGGGTTTTATTTTGCTATGTAAAGTAAAAACAGAGCTGGACTTGTGTTCGATGTCATAGTTTATCCATGCTTAG
Organism: Micropterus salmoides; assembly: GCF_014851395.1. Taxonomy (NCBI): domain Eukaryota; kingdom Metazoa; phylum Chordata; class Actinopteri; order Centrarchiformes; family Centrarchidae; genus Micropterus; species Micropterus salmoides. Next base: position 33,350,386 of record NW_024040928.1, read on the forward strand.
TACTGAAAAGGTTGACTGTGTTACTTTCTGCAAAGCCCCAGACTGAGGTTTGGATCATCATACATATGGACCTGCCTGCGTGTCTTTTAAATATCTAATCTAACATAATCATTATAATCTTATCTACATGTTGTCTTTAGGCGTAAGTGGTTTAGACAAGAACCAATGTGTAAACATAATGACATTAACCTGATTCCCTCCATCTATCTCTCCATCATAAACTGCTTTATTAATTGCTATATGTGTTTAGTAAGCACTACAAAAGGGTACCGTTAATGCACTGGACTTTAAATCATCCACACATAACATGAATGGGTTCTCTATTTATTGCAACTGACAACAATTACTCAAAAGATCCCACTGTGTCATTTAAGTAATGGAGTGGGTTATTAATTAAGATGAAGGACTACTTAACATTGATTAGGGTCTTAGGCACCACTTTGGTATAGTGCATGAATAACCCAACATGGGAGTGATTCCTAATTACAGTGCTCATTAAAACTCATCAATGCGCTGACATCACAAATTCTGACACGCACCTCCTGGTTTCATCTTTATGAAGGCAAGCCTGTGCCTTCACCC
>NW_024040928.1:33351467-33372865 GCF_014851395.1 Micropterus salmoides
ATCTCGTGTGTTATGCAGTTGTTGTCTAGTGTTGCTAGACTTGCTCACGTCAAGATCCACCTTTTGAATGTACTCAAAATGCTTTCTAATTTAAACATCTGTAGTAGTTGGCTATGTTTCATTTTCACTTTGACTTATAAGTGCCAAAACATAACAATTGTGTGGAGTTATTGACTCAGTGTTAGCACTGTGTTTACACTTCCATCTTGTGGTACAACACACATATTACATAAATTACAAAGTGGACGTATGAGCTGTGGCCAATCTGCATTAACATGTAAAAGGAAATCATCTGTTGGACACAATTAGCAAATATTTGAACCTTTTATTTTTTTTTTAAATGTATGGTTATAAAAATGTACAAAATATGTGCTTACAGTACAGAGTTTGACACAGATTCAAATTACAGCAGAGGGTAAATCCAAAATTAATAAGTTTAGCCACAAAGAAAATAAGACCTATTTCAGTCAGTGTTTTGTACTTGCTTCCAAGCCTCAGCACGGCTTTGAAGCAATTAGTTGTAAAATTTCCCTGTGGATCTTGGCTTCCTGAGTGTTGATATGGACATCTCCCACCTGGCCGTTCTCATACCTGGGAAAGACAAAAGCAGAATTGTGGAAATCTGAAATATTGTCTGGAAATGTCTTATTGAGCCGAAAGCTTTTTTCATGCAGTTGCGTCTATGCTGCTTGGTGTTATACTCACACAAAGAGGAAACGTGTGCACACATGGTCAGATATCGGACAACCCAAATGTTCCCATGTTTATGAAGGTTCTTTGAGGTTATTACTGTCCAGACACGGACAACTTTTATAAAACTGTGTCACAAAATCAGTCCTTCAGTATTATCAAATCACAGCTCTTTGTAACACGTATCCATTATCTCAGATCTACCTTCACAGAGAGCAATGCAGTTTAGGTTCCTGTTTTGCAGAAACCTGGTTTGCCCCGGCTGTTCCTAAGAGAAGAAGAGAACACAGGATAAGATACAGAAAACAAGAGTGCATCTCTGCAAATTTGGACAAACGTGAATGATGATCTACCTGTTTGATTTTGTTTATGTGGTTGTATTTCTTTATGAGTTCTTCTTTGGTGGGTATTTGGTGTCGCCCTTTACCCATTTCTGAACAAAGAGGAAAAGTTTCAAAAAATATGCTAGCATCTTTAAGTAATGGTAACCTTTGTATAAATGGGTCGTTTTCTATGCAGAGTAATATGGAAATTAAATTACACTGTGCATTCATACCAGAATATCCAAATGATATGCTTGAGCTAGGACTCAGATAGATGCCTTTTCCATATGCAGCTCCATGAAGCTTAAATAGAAAAGAGGCCAGACTGTAGAAAATGAACATGGGTCTAAACTGTACACTGTTATCTAAGTCTGACAAAAAGATATTGTCTGTTGAAGTCTCTACGTGAACATTTGATTTAAAGGCTTAAATTAAGTTAGCTCAAAGAATACAAAACCCTTATTTATTTTCATACAGACATAGGCCTACCTGTAGGTTTGTATAAGAGGCATTAACCAGCCCATTTCTCAAAATAGAGTGCCAATTTTCGATGTGGGAACCACTGAAAGAAAAGAAAATAGGGTCTTAGCATATGAAACAGGGATCATATCCTGTATAGTGTTGATATGAAGATTTTTACATTAATGCACAGATTTGATTTTACTCACTGGAAAGCAAAGGTGCTGCCATAAAGTTTCTTGGCAGTTTGAAAACGAGCCTCTTTGGATGGAGGGCTGCTGATCAACAGGAACTGATGGGGTGTGTGCATGAACTTAAGTTGCTATTGTGCACCAAGCAATATTAAAAAATAGATGAGAGAGAAACAACAGAATATAATTTATATCAAGTATAAAACACATTCGGCTAATTATGAACTACTACTGCTGTAAAGCTTGCTACTAGTGTGTTGAGACATTACATTCTAATGGTTAACTACTCTATCATACCCTGTTCAGCGGAAGCTTGACAATGTGTGATCTGTTGCTTGCTAAAATCCTGTTATCAAACATACAAACACACATGAATCTAAGAAACATTCGGGTTTGATGACATATCAAGTGTATTAAATAATAAAAATATGGGTGAAATGCTACTTTTGAGTGTATCACTCACCACTGCAATAAAGGATGAGCGAGAGGGTCTATCTTGTCCATCTGCTTCTTTATTTCAGAATTTGGACCCTGGATATGGCAAAATACAGATTCATCCAACTATATTAATGCAAATGTCGAGGAAACATTCACCAGAGAACCAGACGCGAAGCTTGAAAATGGTGTCGTAAGTGTAGGATTTATTTAAAAGATTAGTCACCTGTGCTATCCTCCTGATTAACAAGACGCTGTCCAGAGCTTTTTGCAGCCTGTCGTAGCTCTTTCTCTGCCACAATAAAACAATACATGATTCAGAAACAAGAATGACCGAATAGTGCATTACAAAACAAGCCAGTAATATGTTAGATTTGCTCAGCTGATACCTTAGGACTAAATGCCAGTGTTTTGGGGTTGTACGGGTCAACAACAGAAGGGTACGGTTCAAATATGATGCTCTTGCGTGAAGACTGAAGGGCGGCTCTGCACATGGCCACCAGCAAGTCAACTACCTGTAGAACATCACAGATTACTGCAATACAGTAATCGTATACTACATAAAAGTGTGTGAAGTGTTACCAACCTCTGCACCAGTGGCAACCTCTCTGTAGCTCCAGACATAACCCCCAAGGTATAAAAAGAAAACACACATAGCTCCCTGGTGCAAACTGCTGGCTGGGAACACACAAAAGCAGAATAACAACAATAAATTACCAGTCAACTGTACTTATATTTTTTTTATTAAACCAGCAGCTAATTTCTTTGTAGGAGTGTACCTTTAACGTAGGCCCCTTCTGGAACAAATGTTGCTCATCACAGACCACACAGTATTCATTCAGTGTAGGGATTCTCTGCTCAGCATACTTAATTATCTGCATACACAATGAAAACATTTTGCTTGCAATCCAACTTAGCACCTGCTTCTAAAATTAAACTAAAATTAAAATTGCATTTGTGAACTATTTTGCAAGATTTTGCCCATTGTTAAACACAAACTACATGATTGTGAAGAATTGTTGTTTTAATATTGCATCCATCCATCCATCCATCGTCAACCGCTTATCCTGCATACAGGGTCGCGGGGGCTGGAGCCAATCCCAGCTGGCATCGGGCGAAAGGCGGGGTACACCCTGGACAGTCGCCAGTCCATCACAGGGCCACACATAGACGAACAACCACTCACGCTCACACTCACACCTAAGGACAATTTAGGGTCACCAATTAACCTAGCCCGCATGTCTTTGGATGGTGGGAGGAAGGCGGAGCACCGGAGAGAACCCACGCAGACACGGGGAGAACATGCGTTGTTGTTTAATATTGTTCATTTCAAAATAAATTCCAAGCAAATGAGTTTGAATTCTTGTTGCTGTCACTGTGATCTCATCGCAGAAATATAGATTTCTGATGGTTCTGTTGTGATCAGTTGTGAAATCGTAACAGTCTATTTTGTGTAAAGAGTATACAATATTTTGTTTAAAAAAAAGCAGTTTGCTCTGCACTTATTACCTGTACCTTGAACCTTTTGCCACATGTGTCAGGTGGAGCAACTGAGTGTTGTGGCGCCTATACTAAAGGCATTTCTTGTTTTAAGGTTAGGGCATTTCTTGACGCCTCTGGCTAGGATTGTACCTCATTTGTATGTTGCTTTAGACAAAAGTGTCAAAATAAAATGCATGTTGTAGACTGTTAACTTTTGAGCTATGATGGTGGTTAAAGTGGGCAAAAAATACAATTCCATGACAACTGAGTAATTCCACCTGCTTGGAAAATTGTGTGACATGATTGAAAGCTCCAGAAAAGCTACTGAGTGGACCTTGTGGTGAGATTGTCTTGTCAATTGTTTAATATTTCTTTAGAATTTTTAGGTAGCATTTTTCATTATTTAAACATGGTGCAATATGCAGATAGTTTGTCATTTTTCAAATCAGTGAACTTAATATTGAACCTTTTACAACACAAGTAGGCCGTCCTAGCATTTTAAATCACTGCTGCACAGGGTGTGGAAAAGAGCACATGGTCACCACTAGATGTCAGCACTAGCTGGATTACAAGACGGGTTTGCAGCTACTCTTTAACTCTCTTTCTGTCACAATATAACACTGATGATTTCTTTCTTTCTTTTTTTTTTTTTTACCTGTACCAAGAAGCCATGCTGCAGAGTCGGGGTGGTCTTACAGTGCCTGATGGCCTGGGAGGAGAAAAGCAGCTCTATCAGCTGTTGGTACTAAGCTGTGCTGATGACTTGACTGCAGATACCACCACCCTCTGTGGAAGAAGGGACACAGACACTATCATTAAACAGTTACAGAACTGTAATAGGGGAGACAAAAACCTGCAATCAGCGCATCCATAAAATACTGAAGAGAATGTCACAGAGAGAGGGAGTCCTCACCTTCCCACTGGCTGTGTAGGCGAAGAGCTCCCCTCTCTGATTCTTGCTAGTGTAGGAAGATGTATGATTTGTGAAACGGTTCTGTTTCCTCGCTGGTAAAATTATCTTTTGTTCCTGGAGCTCATTGGACCTGCCCACGGTGAGTGAGGAAGCAGTGAATAGAGATTCAAGAACATACTGAATCAGCGACAAAACTGCTGAATTAATTGTCACATACTTTGACAGTAGGAGCCAGATGCTAAGTCTTGCTCTAAATTTCTTGATGTTTCCCTTGGCCTGAACCAACTGTGTCTGCTCCTCTGTCGGACTACGATGTTCTCGTTGGTCAGATGTTTCCACTCCCGAGATAAGAAGACTGTGAGAATACTGGGGAACAAATGAAGAGGTAGTCTGAGCAATCAGTAAGATAAGTTATGATTAACATAGAAAGGAAACTGTTCATCCAAATTTAAACTAACGTTTGACTTCTATTATATGTAGGCTACTAATGAACGAAGAAATCTAATTATTGCTGCTATACAATTATAATATGACCACTCACTTCTGTAGTTGTTTCCCAAGGCTGAAATTATCTGTGTTCGATGATTGAAAGACTTCGACTGAAGGCACTGTAGTGAGAAACATCCCTTAATCAGGTGTCACACCGAATTAGAGTCAGTGATGAAAACTAAGTACATTTACAAAGTCAAATTACTTGTACATTTCCATTATATGCAACTTTATTAAGTGTTAAAGAGTTAGAGTCCCTAAGTGTTAAAAAAGAAGGAGGGATGGGGAATCAAAGGAGTAAAATAAGCAAAGGTGAGAGATCTGTCTGTATTTGTTTTCTATTTAACTCTTTTGAAACTTTTTATATTTCCCTGTTGTTTTTTATGTTTTATGTAAAGCACTTTGAATTACCTTGTTGTTGAAATGTGCTCTACAAATAAACTTGCTTGCCTTATTCTTTAACTCCACTACATCTCAGAGGCAAATCTTGGATTCTTTACTCCACAATATTTGTCTGACAGTTTTGTTACTAATTACTTTTCAGATGCTGTCCTGTGAAAACCATGTATCTTCAAATTTGGTGATTTTGAATAGAATTTTTCTAATAAACTGAAGAAATGAACTGGTTAAGAAAGCTAATCCATTTGTTTTGCAGCAGCGTTGTCAATGCTTACCAGGTCCATCCAGATACTGAGACAGAGAGAAGTGTAGACGGATAACGATGGGCTCTGATGGATTAACCCTCCAAGCTTTGGCCACTTCCTCCTGTGGACACCAAACAGTATAATCATGTTAAACAGAACAAGATCCCAAACACGTCAATATATTGTACTTGAATTAGTGTATAGTAAATTTAACTTACATCCAGAAAGTTGACATTAATGTTTAAGTCAACATCCACATCATCAATTGACGCATACTCCCTAGCAGAAGAAAATGAAGGGGACATTTGACAATGTAGGGCTGCAGAGATCCTTTCCTTTTAAGGCCATGGACACGAAATGTTGTTCTGACCTGATAGAGATTGCAGAGTCTGAATACAAAGTCCTGACGGCCTCAATGTCAGTATCCAGCTGGGGGTGGTGATACAGGTCAGTGGCACAGCTCTCCTGCCAAGACAAACACTAACACACTTACCTTATGGTCCACACAGCTCAGCACCACAGGGGGCCGAGGGATAAAACCACTCAGATTTTTAACAATAATGGCTGTGAAGAAGGCAATATTCCCATCATGAAGAAACCAAAATTTTTAAGATATAAAATGTTATTTTATCAATCAAATTTTGTATCTGTCATAAGAAGCATATAGACAATGAATGAATGGTTTATGGTTTACCATAACATAATACAAGTGTTTATTAATACATGTGTCAACTGTAATTGCATAACCTCCTGTAAAGCATGAATATGTCATAATAAATTACATTACATAAAAAGTACATTTAATATGATTATGATTAAGAATTTACTACAATTGTATTTAATTTATTAATCAATTACATATTTACTTATTAATTTATAAATGCTTCTTTACTTTCATAAACTCCATTTGCTGATAAAGACCACAAGATGCTGCTGAAAGAGACATCTAGTAAGTGGATTAAGTTAAGAATTTTTTGACAAACTACTATTTCTGATGTCAACAAAGAATGTTGAATCTCAACACGTCTTCAAGGGTTTTGAACACATTTATTAAGAGTTTTATACCTGCTTGTGAATGACTTGTACCTGTACATTTACAGCTAATACATGTATGGAGTTGTTTATGTGTATCAATCATTTATTACCTGTTATTCACCTATTATGGATGCTACCAGTACCCAATAACACTTAAATTAATCAAATTATTATTAATTATTATTATTATTATTATTATTATATTATTATTGTTATCTGCGCTTACAGCTACATTATGTGATACACATTATTTATTATGTGTTTATTTTCGGGGTTCACATTCCAAAAAGCCAGCGAGCCAAAGGGAGTATTGTCATTGCTGCATCCAGAGACAATATGATAACTTTTTGATCTGACTTCATATGGATCAATTTCTGTACATCTTTACTCAAGGTGTGATGGTATGTTACTTTATTGAGAGAAAATAATTCAAACCACAACAAACAAAAGTAATGCTTACATGGATTCCACACAGGACTTCTTCTGTGTCACTGTCCTCATCAGTTTGGCTCTCGCCCACTGCTCGCACTCAGTCTCCTGTCGTGTTAATGGGAAGAGCTATCAATCAAAAGATCTCCTTATTTACACAGTCAATTTGGTCTTTCTGTCCACCGAAACCATGCCGCTGAGACTGCCACTGATTTCAACACAGGACATATACTACATATAATATGTGATATAATGTCTTTGCCGTCTCACATCTGGTGGTTGCAAAACAAGACAGGACATTGACTAATGACTGGTTTCATTATCAATTAATGTGCAATAGTATGTCCATTAGTCAATTCATTAATTGCACAGTTACCCTAAGCTCAAAGTGACATATTCAAATATCTTGTTTTGTCAGTAAAGATATAAATTATTGTAGAAGACAAAGAAAACTAGCACATATTCACATTTAGAACCAGAAGGAAGCTGGAACCAGTTCATTTCTGTCATTTTTGACTAGAAATTGACATTTTTGATCAATTATCAAAAGTGTTTATGATTCATTCTGACCAGCTAATAAATTAATTTGACTAATGATTTCCGTTCTAAAGTCATACCCAGACTGTGTGATATCAAGAATACAATAAGAAATAAATAGGAGAGGGACTTTTGGGGCTTATAGACTCACCATGTTTTTCAGTTTTGGCAGTTCTTCAGCAACGATAAACAGTTCCCTCCACTGTGACTGACACGAAAAGCTATGCTGGAAAAACACGTTACATCATTAGTTCACCTCTACAATGCACACATATAAACATATTACTGTCAGTATCTTCTTCAAAATTCAAACTGTGTTTTCATTACCAAGGTTATTTTATTTGACTCTCTTTGTCTTGGCATCTCCTTATTCAAAGACGGGAACATGCTTGGTAATATGCGTTAATGAAGTCAGTGGCACAAAAGCAACAGTCCTTACCTTTCATTCTCGAGAAACACTTGCAGTTTCCATATATCCCAACTTAACAAACAATGCAATTATAAAATTAAAACAACACAAAGGAAAATCTTAATTCCATATGTGACCCTGAAACAGCTAAAACAATGGATATTCCTGTTTGATGGTTCAGCTGGCTGTTTGCGTTTGGCTGTCCTCTCCCCCTATGGTTTTGAACAGCAGGAAGTCCCACACGTTTAGCATCACATGATTGGCTGCAGCTGCAGGTACTGACAGTCTGATCAGCTGAACCTGGTCCAGGGAGAGGAGCGGCTGAGGACGAGACCTGCAGCTCCAAAGTTTTTCAGTCCATGCTTCCATGCACACACAGAATCTCTGTCCTATTGTGTGATATGACTGTCATCCTTTCCGCAGCGTACATGATATGTTTCTCAGTAAAGGAGAAGTGAAACAAATGCATGTATTATACTTTCCTCCAGACTCAGGTTCATGAGTCAGTTTTACGACTGTGATGAGAGCAAAGATCCCTGGTGGCAGAGCTGCAGGATGGTGATACGGGTAGAGTTTGGTGTTTATTAGTTCCTGTCTGTCTGCTGTGCTGCAGTCTGACCTTAATCGGCAGTTACCCTTGTTAGCAGTCTCCTGCGGCTCTGCAGTCTGGCCAGATTAGACACTTCTAGGACTACATACATCTGTGCAAGTCTTCTCTCAACAAGTGCTTTTCTCAGAGTAATCCACTTAGACATGAATGAGTTTGTTGTGGCAGTGTTTATTTATAGCGGGTGGAAACAGTATCAGGAACCCCTTTTGTGTATAGTGTATACTGCCATTTTCAAGTCTGTGCATGAACAATATGAATATATAACAATCAAATACAAGGCAACACAATTTATACAGGTTTCCAAAAATCACATGCAGCAGGTTCAAGGTATCATTTATCCCAATTGCAGTAAGCGCTCTTAATTGTAATACATTAGAAACTTCCTCCAGCACATCCTTTATTCTTGTTGTTGCAACGTTCATTGATATAATCAAACAACCTTTGTTTTATTCTGAAATGCGTAACTGGGAAAGAACTTTTAATGTCTTCAACTGTCTTAGTGGTTTTTACTGCGTTTGTGTTTCTTGTTTTAAGTTTGTGTTTTTATGCTGCATTGCTGCAAAAGAATTTCCTCTTGTGGAACAATAGAGATCTGAACTGAACTGAAATTTATGACACAGTGTCAGAACCTTAAGCTTCACAAAGCCAGCGTTTGTTGCAGGGATATTGATTTATATTCTATTTGTGCAGTTTGTGTTGTTGTCAACCCCCTACTCATTTGATGCACCAACTGTAATATCACAACTTTTAGGCCTTATCTGTCAGATACGCAAGATAAACAAACAATAGGTTCTGAATAAATGAAAAAGGAATTATCTCCACAGCAACCAAATCTGTAATATCTACTACATCTGATGTAGACACTTAACAGTCAACATAGAGAATTACAAGTAGGTAAATCCTTTATTTAAACAGGCCATCTAAATGAGATTAAGAGCTCTCTCTCTCTTTTTAAATAATTTATTTTATTTCATAATAACAAAAGAGATACATACAGGAAATTAGCAGATAGAAAGAAGAGTATGACATGCAACAAGGGACCCAAGCTGCAGTTATAGCAAACATACACAGCATCCAAATTAGTTTCACATGACAGTAAAGAAAACTATTACAAGTTCGAAACATTGAACATTTGAATGTGTGGTGCAGCTAAAGTAAAAAAAGGTCTAGCGACTCGGTGGGGTAGATTGCTGTGTTGATGTGAGCTTAGAAAGTAGAGCCCTGCTGATGTACTACTACTGCAGGTTGACACTCTCACCCAGTAGACCTTAATTAAAAGGCATTTAAACCAGTCGTCCACAAGAGAGAGCTGTTGTTGAGAGAGAGAGAGAGAGAGAGAGAGAGAGAGAGAGAGAGAGACAGACAGTGTGTCACTTACATTACACTTTGTACTAATTGTGTTAAAAATCTAACTGTGACTTTGGAATGTCACTGACAATTAAACTTCACAAATAGATTAAAGGGGAAGACAAAGGTTTTCCCACAGATTTGATACTTTTAGTTTCACAAAGCTATTTTATCTAACAGCTACAATGTGTTTTAATGTTTTGCAACTGTGAGTAATGCCGCCTTTTTTCTGTTGTGCAATGCATCATGGAAGAATAGGATCCATCACTTGCACACTCAAAAATGAACAAGGGTAAAATGTAACTAAGTACATTTACTCAAGTGTCGTACTTAAGCGCAAAGTTACCATTGCCACTTAATACTCTACAATTTAGAAGGAAATATTGTACTTTTACTTCACTACAATTATTTTACAGCTTAGATTTTTGCACACAAAACATGAAAATGTACAAGTACAGCTGAAAAAATTAGTAGGTTAATTGATTGAAAGAAAATTAGATAATCATTTTTCAGTGTTTTCAGGTGAAAACATTCACAAATTCCAAGAATATATAGTAGTCATAAATGACACACCAGTCCAGCTGAAATACTCTACAGTACATTCGTTTTTACCTTGTTAGACAGCTTTGTAGCACATAAACTGTATAGACTTTTTTAAAATAAAAATTGGTTAAAAATGGTTTTAAACTCTCTGGACTTTAAGGGTATCTTATAGCTTTTGTAAATTCTGGTTAATTCAAAATATTGGCATATGAAAATAGCTGCTAATGTAAAATTTAAAAAATGGAGTAACCCCCATCAGAAGATGAAAATGACAGTATTACAGAGCATGGCTGAAACAGCACATTTTGATTGTAATAAATAACATTTAGGAGACTGAAGGTTGAACATGGGACTGGGTGGATCTAGTTTTTGGTATGGTACAGTGTGTTCCTATCATGTTCCTCATGCTACATGGAGCACTGCATGGTCCAACTATATATAGGCCTACCATAACAGACCATGGCAGACTGAAAACCAGATATATGATGGGGTTTTACATCTATGGTCCTTGGTAAAAGTGCGTCCTGCGTTACGATCCATGTAATGCATTTGTGCATCTGTAAAATATGTCATCAGGTTGATATTGACATATTTTGCATCTCTGCAAGCATCTACTGTTGCTTTTGACTCTTCAGCTGTCATGTCCTCCACTCCACTTGTCATTTTGCTTGGCTGAATTCATACTTCCCATCTTCAGTATCAGAAGCAGAGGTCGGTCATGTGCAGCATCCAGTGACCGACCTCCTCCTATTCTAAGCTTCCTATTCTAAGGGATGGTGTGAGAGACCCGGGTTCGATTCCCCACTGGAACATCTCCACAAATGTGTTCCTGAGCAAGACACTTACCCCTGGTTGCTTAGTCAAGTGCACTGACATAATGTAAATAGACAGAAATATAAAATTAATAGTAAATAAAGAAAAATGCATGTCAATTTAAAGAATAAAAGTCCTGACATAGTTGTGAACAGGTGCTTCTGAAGCAACAGACTTTTCTTATCACATGTTGCATGATGTTGTTGATAATGTATACAAGGTACAAGGTTGTTTATTAGTCATATTAGCACAAGGCTGCATAACGAAATGTATCTTGTATCTTGGAAAGGAAGTAGTAAATAAAAAGTATCTGGGCTTTTCTGTATGTTTAGAGTATAAGTAAACAATGAGGACAATAGGTCAGTGTAAGAAGTGTGTTTAAGCATGGATTGAGTAAAGTTTGTGGTCAGAGGTCAGAATAGCAAAAAGGCTGGTCCTCAAGTAGCCCATATAGGCTTAATACAAATATTGTGATTTACCAGTTACAGCTTTTTAAAAAGATATTTTTATTGCCATTTTCAGAAAGAACAGTTATCAAGGTCCATGCACAGCCACCCATAAAATATCAAATAGCCTATTTCAATATGCCAGTGAAGAAACTCCTTGATCCTAGAGATAAATAATGATAAAACCATAATCACAACAATAACAGTAATTAATTTACAGATACAAGATACAGCAGAAAGTAAAGCAGCACAGCCTAAATTACAGTCAAAAGATCACGTTTCTTATAATTTAAGGTGCCTGGTCCAAACTGTTGACCTAGGATCATGTATCAGCAGAGAGCTTTGTGATTGGCCAGGCGAACAACACTCGCACCTGCGCTGTATCCTCACTCAATATTTAACTTTTACGTTATATTACGCAATTAATCAAATTGTTATGCTCAAAACTGAATAATGAATTCTTAAGTAGTGTACTGTTGCTACACTTTTAATTTAAATGTACTGCTGTAAAATGTGCAATGACATGTGGTTTGCAAACACTTTAAACAAATAAAGTGCTTTTTACCAGTAGCATTCCCTTTACACAGTACTAACAAAATATTTCTTGTGAATGTTTAGATTAGTGTAATCCACTCAAATATAAAACCAAAGCTATTTGCCACTGCCAGGGCTTTACCTTTTATCTAGCTTGTTAAAACAAGTTACCATCAGAGTCCAGAGCCACGATCGTAACATCATAAAAGGCACCTTTTGAGCAACCAGGCCATATAAATCTGTTATCTTGGTTTTTTTTCTGAACAGATATCAGTAGAAACATTTTTTTCAGCATAAATAGTCTATGTTCAGTAGCAACAGTGAGGCGAAGTGGTTGAGCACAAGGCGTAGCGACCTATGGTAGCGACACAGGTGCGCGTTCCCGTGAAACTGTCGCGGTTGTTCTCGCCTCTCGCACACGCCCGCCCGCTACCGAAGTTGCACAAATCATTCACACTCTCTGTTTGTGAATTTCCATTAGGCCTACTGTTTACTAAATAGTTATCAGGACGTCAGCAGGAGGGAATTCGCATGACAGAGCATCCCCGCAAAACTAGATGTAGCCTAGGCTGTAATTTCAACTTAAGTTAATAGGCTAAAGCTGTGTAGCGCACAGAATCCGTTGCCATGGTTACTATCCATAAAGCACCTGCAGTTTACAGGCGCTGCATCCAAGTGGTCTGCCGAAGCCTCCCTCCACTGCTTGTCTGGGTGGGTGATTTGCTGGCTGATTAGCCTACATCCCACCCTCCTGTCACCCATGGTTTGACTGTAGGCTATCTGTATTCAGAGCCAGTAGCAACGGACTTTCAAAATAGTAATAAAAAATAACAATAAAAACTGCGTTAACGTGGGATAAAATAATTGTCGGCGTAAATTAACGTTAGGCCTAGGCTAATTAATGCGTTGACGCAATAACTTAATAATGCCATAACTTGTCCAGCCATAGTTTTTATCCGTAAATTGGGTTTAAGTATATAGCCTATATAGAAAACAGCTTCCATGTTAAAAATATACCTTCAGCTCGCTTTCCAAACGGTAAGTCTGCCCTTTACGGTCGCGCCCTATATCCTGTGTCACCGGGTGTCGTTCGCACAGGAAAGTAGTCCCGGTTAGTGAGGGGAATAAAAGCTGTCGCCCCAACAGGACCAGTGACGTCTTGGTCCCTGCAAAGTTCACCAGTAGGTGAGTAATAGCAAGCAGACTGGAGAGGAGGCTCTGTATTAGTTTTGATTGAATGTTTAAATGAAATGATTATTTCCTTTAGTGTTTTTAAAAAGTTAAAAAGTAATTACAATCACTGAACAAACCTTTGCTATAAAACTCTTTATGACTTATTAATAAATGGTTAATTTCTACATTTATATAATTATATTATACTGTAACTGAACATCACTTATGGAATATCAGGAGAGTGCGCTAGTGACTTTTGCATATACAGTTCCTTTATATGCACACTGCACTGAGGTAAAGTCCCATATAGCTTTCTAACTTTGATTTATTTTTTAATTGTGTATATTTTAACCATTTATCTGTATTCTGTTATAATGCTACAGCTCTGTTCTGCTTCTTGTGCTGCTGTAATGCTAAATTTCCCTTCTTGGGGATGTTATTTTAGATGAATTATGTGGGCAGGAATTGTGTCCAAGCACACACACAAACACACACACGTTTACATGCACTAACTGACACACGTGTCATGTTGCATACCTCTGTTGTAGCCGACTGTAAGCTGAATCCTGACAACTCTGCTTTTACTGTACATTGTTTGGATTCTCAACCAGCATTATCCCTCAGGCAGCAGAAATAATGTTTTTCAGCTTCCTACTGGAGTCCTGGAGTTATTCTTGTGCTAGTAGGCCAATTAAATACTTTTAGCTTCTGTTAAAAGTGACCAGATCCTCTTCTTCATCTGTACATAAACTCCCACTGGAATGTGGGAGAGTGCAGTCAGGCAGGCGCATGTGGTTGTTGCTTTATCCACAGGCTGTTCGGTCAGCTTGCAAAGTCACTCTCCACTGGTGGAGACTTAGAATTAATCCACGGACAGGTCACACCTTACTGTAAGTGTGAACTTCTCCATTGAAATAACTGATAGAATGTTACCATAGTTTCTGATTTACTTTCCATACTATACGAATATGTATGTTCTCACGTTTATGTGACATTTTGTTGCTTTTAATGTATTACAAGAACTTGGTCAGTGTATTAGAAGCCTTTTAGTCACTGCTTGGACCACAACTCAAATATTTACCTGGACTGTATTCTGTCTGTGGCTCATGACACAAAAAAATCTATCCAGCCTATAATATACGTCAGAGGTAGAGTTATCAAGTACTAATTCATCATCCCACTCTCCTCAGGATTTTTCCTGCAGACACAGATTCAGTCATGTCGAAGTCAAAGGACACGGGCTCTTCCATCATCCACACCCAGCAGCTGCATGCTGCCATGGCGGACACCTTCATTGAGCACATGTGCCTTCTGGACATTGACTCTGAACCTGCTGTGTCTCGCAACACCGGCATCATCTGCACAATCGGTCTGACTCATTAACAAACCCTTTCAATTCATCTCTTGTGACAGACTGCATTCAAAGATTATCTCATTGTAGCTGGGTTTAAAGCATCAGTATGACTTCACAAAATTCATATTTCGCTTAGTGTTTCTCTGTAAAATACCATCATTCACCTGTCTCCATGCAGGACCTGCCTCCCGATCTGTGGAAATGGCCAAGGAAATGATCAAAGCCGGGATGAACATTGCAAGAATGAACTTCTCTCATGGCACACATGAAGTAAGTTCGAAATATTCAGTCAGCAAATAATTTTTTGTCATGGCTTTTTTAACTATTTGCATACTTCACTTGAACTTTTGGGCCTGTTGCACTACATAGTCCCAAAAGGTGACATCACAGCAGGTGATTTACCAGCGGCTGTCAGAGCCAAAACTTCAGAGAATGAAGTGTGTGCCGAAGTGCAACATGCTATAGAGTTTGAACCAGACACAGCAGTCTTTTCTTTACCCTCTGCAAGTGATTCAATGTGGATTTACCCTTTACAGCTGCAGCCGTCAGCATGGTATTACTCTTGTGGCCTGGTAACAGTCCGTGGCTGTAACTGTAATGTGATCTATGAGCTTGTTCTCGAAGCCTGGTCTGTGTTGTAGCTTGTAAAGTGGTGAGCCAACTGCATCAGAGCCAACTCTTTGGCCGACCTTATACTACTGACCCCTTACCTTTAAAAGTCATGCCTCTTTACCTTTTTCAATGTCACCTGAGTGGATGAGCCATCACATCTATCATCAGCTGTAGAATGAATACCCACAGTTGGTATTCAGCCCATCAAAGGTTAATACCAGGGCTCTTTTTCAATGTAACTCTGCTCTCAGCTTTGAGTTGTCTGTGCAGTGGTTTTGCAGCACTGCTAAATCAAAAATGTCAGTATTTAAGCCAGGTTTGCAGCAACAAAACATAATATAATTGATAACCATAACTCCAGAAAATCACAACAAAGTGGATACATGATTTGTTATGAGAAGGTCAAATACATTTGACCTATGTCTCGTTGGTGTGTCAGTTGTCGGTACAGCTATAAATAGGTCTTCTCTGAGAGTCAGCCTCACAGCAACAGTACAAGTAGAAGGCATGTAGTGAAACCACAGTGAGGCGTTTATTATTTAGTGTACAGATCATACTTTGAATTTGTTATTGGTTTTTTGCATGTAGTATGAACTTACTAGATCCATATCTGTAGACAGACGAGCTCTTACATTAAGTACAAAATTAAAAGTATTTAGTTTTTGTTGGGTTGTGTAGAAATCTTAAAGCAGTAACTAAGCAGTAAAGTAACTAAAGCAGAGGGGGTGGTGATGGTACAGTGGATATGACACATGCCGTTGGTGTGAGAGACCCGGGTTCAATTCCTCACTGTGACACATCCACCAATGTGTCCCTGGTTGCTCCAGAGGCGTGTGACCTCTGACATGTATACCATTGTAAATAAAAGCGTCCGCTAAATGAATAAAAGCTGTCAGAAAAATGTAGTGTAAAAAAATGTTAAAAAGTTAAAAATACAATATTTACCTCTGAGATGTAGTGGAGTAAAAGCATACAGTGGCATAAAAAGAAAATACTCAAGTAAAGTACCTCAAATATGTACTTAAGTACAGTCCTTGAGTAAATATACTTAGTTACTGTCAACCACTGGTTTTTAAGATGTCAAATGCCCTGCTTTAAAGGCTCCAATATTTTGGAAACTATTTATTAATACATTATAGTCTATGAGCAACTGTTTATGTACAGTGAAACTGAACAATGGCATGTGCTAAAAATGTGTTGCAGCTGTCGTACAAGATTTACTACATATAGTTATGTCACTAGTGCCTGACCGTGTTTGTCCACCTGTTATTGCATGAACTTAAGGACCCATTTAGAGAGAATCTTTTATCCTCCTAAAGGAAACAATGTATTGTGACTTAGAAATAATTAACTAGTGTAATTCACTAATGTAAATCCTTTCACTTTTTATGATTTAATGTGATATAATTTGTTTCAACGCGCCCTGTCATACAGTACCATGCTGAGACCATTAAGAATATCCGTGAGGCAGCTGAGAGCTTCGGGCCAGGAAGCCTTGACTACAGACCAGTGGCCATCGCTCTGGACACCAAGGGACCAGAAATCAGGACCGGACTTATCAAGGGCGTGAGTTCTGGCCAAATTACAGATATTCCAATGAGGCCATTTTGATCGATTACACCAATAATTTTATGTAGTTTCAAGCAGCGATGTTCATCCTGAGAATGAGCAAGCTCTCCCTGGTCTTGTTTAGAGTGGCACTGCTGAGGTTGAGCTCAAGAAGGGTGATACCATCAAGATCACACTCGATGATCAGTACATGGACAAATGTGATGAGAAAGTTCTGTGGCTCGACTACAAGAACATCACCAATGTTGTGAAGACCGGAAGCCACGTCTACATTGACGATGGTCTGATTTCCCTTTTGGTCAAAGAAGTTGGTAAGTGCACAAACAGTCATCTGTTCAGCTCATGTTGTGTGTCTTTCTTGCAGATGTTGCTTTCACCTTTCTGTTTACAGGTGGTAATGAAGATTCTCTTTATTCTGTGTGTCCTAAGGCAACAACTACCTGATGTGTGAGATTGAGAATGGTGGTATGCTGGGCAGCAAGAAGGGTGTCAACCTGCCTGGAGCTGCTGTCGATCTGCCCGCTGTGTCTGAGAAGGACATTCAGGACCTGCAATTTGGCGTGGAGCAGGGTGTTGACATGGTCTTTGCCTCCTTCATCCGTAAGGCTGCTGACGTTCAGGCTGTCAGGAAAGTGCTGGGTGAGAAAGGCAAGGACATCAAGATCATCAGCAAGCTGGAGAACCACGAGGGTGTGCGCAGGTGGGTGGATTCCCAGCAATCACTCTTGAATCTAGACGGATCTGAACTTTTGGAGAATTGTTAATCTGATTCTTCTTGTCTGACAGATTTGATGAGATCCTGGAGGCTAGTGACGGCATCATGGTTGCCCGTGGAGACCTGGGCATTGAAATCCCAACAGAGAAGGTCTTCATCGCCCAGAAGATGATGACTGGCAGGTGCAACAGGGTCGGCAAGCCCATCACCTGTGCCACCCAGGTCTGTGACGTCATAAGGAGGACTGTTTTGTGGAAAACATCTGAAAAAGAGGAGTGTATCAGAGAGTCTTGTTGTTTCTCCTCAGATGCTGGAGAGCATGACCAAGAAACCTCGCCCTACTCGCGCTGAGGCCAGTGATGTTGCCAACGCCGTGCTGGATGGCAATGACTGCATCATGCTGAGTGGGAGACTGCCAAGGGAGACTATCCCCTGGAGGCCGTGCGCACACAGCACAGGGTAAGAGCACCCCTGACTTGTCCCATTCCTTTTTATTATGTTCAGTGCATGTGTACACAACATAGTAATCTTTCATAGCAATGTTAAAACACCATAGCAGTGTTTTTATTTGACGTGAAAGTTGTGCCAGTGGTTTTTAATGACAAATGCTGCCAAATTCACATGATCAACCAAAACAATGGTGCTGGTGAATTGAGTGGCTTTGCTTTTCTGTGTCTGGGCTTTATATACATAGGCTCACGGTTTTGTATTGACCTAATGCTGCTTGTTGCACCTAAAAGAGAAAAGAAATATGTCTGAAGAGGAATTTGGTCATGTATTGACCACAAAAGATCAAGAATAATCTATTTCTTAGCTTCTTTTACAAGAGCTGTGGATTTTGGTATGTCCTGCGATCCAAACTGCTTGATCATTTATTACCATCATCTGACCACAAGTTCCATAATGGTGCATTCCCAGCTTAGTGATTATCGCATTAACAAAATTAACTTAAAAATGTACTACTCGGGGCAGTAAATATAAACCGTCCAATGAAAAAAAAAAGTTTTTGCATAGTATTGCATTACATTTTCTAAATCATGTAGAATGAAGAGAAAAGTAGCTTTTACATTGTGAGCACATCCTTGGTATCAGATTGTGTTTTTTTAACAGCTTGTTTAGTATTTGTTCAACTAGCTTTGTATATACCTGTTTCACCACCCCTCCCTCCCTCCATCTGCTACCGAACTCTTCAATTTCCTACTTGTCTTCTTGTCTATGAAGATTCTCAGTCATCCAGGTCATAGTTATCCAACGACGTTTCATCCAAAGGACTTCTTCAGTTCTTCAGAACTGAAGAAGTCCTTTGGATGAGGGACGAAACGTCTTCCAGTATCTTCAACCAAGTCCAGTTGCCCTTGATTTTAACCTTCGTTGGATACTTGTCTTCTTGTATTGTGCTTTAACTGTGTGATCATATTACTCAATTAGTATGTGTCCGAAGATCTGCAGTGCACAGCAATATTCCCTGGACATCATGGCCTACGCTGTTGTTTAGCTTCATGTCTCAGTGCGCTTTCAGGTATGAATACCAATGCACTGAGGTTAACTGCACCTTTGTTTTGTCCTGCAAAATGCAAACTAACTCCTGCAGTTAAAACTGCCTGTGTGACTGCAGCCCAACACTACTGTAATCTGCTTTTTCCAAATATTTTCACATGTTCAGATTGCCCGTGAAGCCGAAGCAGCCATGTTCCACAGGCAGATGTTCGAGGAGCTGCGTCGCACCTCTCATTTGACCCGTGACCCCACAGAGACCGTTGCTATCGGTACCGTTGAGGCTTCCTTCAAGTGCTGCGCAAGCGCCATCATTGTGCTCACCAGGACTGGCAGGTGAGACTCCTAGAAGAAGTCCATCCTTTAAATCTCCTCTGTGAAGCTCTGACTCATAATATACTCCACGGCACCCACTGTAAGCAAAGAAACTGGTGCATTATAATATCTCTCTAGCCACACAAGCAACACAATCCCTCAGCTCATATAAAGTGTGCCAGCTTTCATGGCACTCACAATCTGTCCTCCACTTGTGACCTTTAGATATCTGAACCCTGACATTTCACAAGTTAATTTTAACTCCATGTTCATTCCTCTCCATTTGGGAGCTCTTCCTTACATCACATGACACAGAAGACATACTACTGTCAGCTGGATGGATTTCCTAATAATAATGGCATATAAAGCAGCTATATAATATTTCTATTTTAAAATGGATGAGTTGACTACTATGTGAAAGGAGTCGCGCAGAGAATTATCCCCCTCAACTCTATGGAGCTTTATTGCATCTTTCAGCATGTTGTTTAGCTGTCCATTCCAATTTTCTGTTGGTTCAATAGCATCTTTTCAGTGGTGAAAAAGCTCTAAAAAAACACTGTGCACTACCTTCCCAGAACCAGACACACAAAATTACTAACAAGCTGGTGAACATATTAGTGCATTTAGTAGTAAAAGCCAGATTTTTCTTACATTCACCAGGTGGATAGGAAATGAATGCTAATGTTGCTGCTGGATGTTAGCTAACAGGTTCGCCATATCAGCTTAAAAGGTGATGTCAATGTTATGTTTTACAACTTGTTTCCACACACCTCAAGTGGCCAAAGAAGCTTTACATTTTGGCACAAATTTTTTGAACTAGGGTTGAAATTGAAAGATTTTGAGTTCTACATGCTAATAATTTGTACATGTTACTTGCAGGTCTGCTCACATGCTGGCAAGGTACAGGCCCCGTGCCCCCATCATTGCTGTGACTCGCTGTGGCCAGGCCGCCCGCCAGGCCCACCTGTACCGCGGTATCTACCCTGTGCTCTACACCAAACCTGCAAATGACGTCTGGGCAGAGGATGTTGACCTGCGCGTGAACTTTGCCCTTGAACTTGGTGAGTGTTTTTAATTATTCTCAATTACCCATAATGTAAAATTGTTAAGAAAGTGTTGTGGAAGAATTTTGCATCACCAGGAGTCACATGGTTTTATATTTAATTAATAGAATTCCTTTTTTTCCTTTTCTCTATGCGTAGGCAAGCACCGCAAATTCTTCAAGCCTGGTGATGTAGTCATTGTTGTGACTGGCTGGCGCCCCGGGTCCGGTTACACCAACACTATGAGAATTGTGCTAGTGCCTTGAACTTCATCAAAGGACATTAGTAACCGCACCCTCTCCCCTCTCCTGTAACCTGCCGCACCCCTGGGTCTTCTCTTTTCTGTTGGTCTTCATAACCAACAGAAAGTCAAAACCAGGCCACTCCTTCAAAGGACTTTTGATGGTGTTGTTCACAGACCGTAACTCCCAGTTTCCTTTCATCCAAATGTTTTTTTATTTGTCTGAATCCTGCTGCCAGAGACTGAACTCAAAACCTTTTAGTGGAAACTCTTCTGTCATGTGTGTTTCTATCCATTAAAATAAATTATCGGGTCAACTGTGTTTGTCTTGCTCTCGTAGTCAAACTAAACTGACAAGAATATTTGCATTCAGGATTTTAATGCTAAGTATTCCAGTGAGATACATTTTTCTTCTGTTATGCCTTATGCCATTAGATAGTGATAGTGAAAAGGTGAAAGGAAATAAGGCAGAGATGGATTCAACAAAGTTCCAGGGCTGGATTCAAACTGGGGACATTGTGGTCCGCGGTGGCGGTGTCTTAATCCCTAAGCC
>NW_024040928.1:33373365-33415914 GCF_014851395.1 Micropterus salmoides
TGTATTCTGTATATTATAAATCTGCCTGGCTCTACATCTTTTTCTGCTGGATGAATAGAAATGCCCCATAACATAAAACCTTTTCAAAATCCAATTTTCCTCCATAGCGATGCGTGTGACCGCAGAAAAGGCTGACCAGATTTTACCGTTGAGACATAATCCCTTGCCATCAGACAAACAAGACACCATCTGTTGCCACTGAGCCAGGCATTGGTTAGATGGAGTGTCAAGGGCACCGGCTGCCCCTGAGCAGCCATCAGAGCCGTTTGAAATCACAGGTCCTCACATGACAGGGCTGCAATTGCTCAAGGCCATTTTTTGGTGACATCTCCAATGTGGCCTTGAAACTGACAAAGATGCCTGCAGGTCACAAATCAACACCTACATTTAACTTCGATAGTGGCGTTGGCTGAAGGAGTCATATCGAAGGTGTAGACACACATGTACACTCCGGCATCGTCTCCTCTTGGTTTGTTCCGCCTGCAGAGCAGATACACACCTCACGTGAACCCACATCAGGCTGCTAAACTATGTATTTAGCACTGTGACACACACACACACACACACCAGTTGCATAAGGTTTTGCCCAGACTCCTACCTGTACTCAGTGTTCTTATTTTGGGTGTGTGTTCCCGGGATCTCCTCCCCATTCTTCATCCAGTAGCTCTCCATGTGGACACTGTGGGCATTGGTCAGGTTGCACTGCAATGTGAAAGTGTCACCTTCCACAGGAAGTGTGATGTGGTCAGAGGCGATGATTGATGGCTCTGCAAGAGAAACATAGATCAGCTACAACAGAAGTGATGCTTGCTAGGACTCGTGGGGGAGGGTGTGCTGAAAGATGTAAACAACAATGCACAGAGGGTTCAGACAGACACCTCCGCCATCCAGACTTTATACAATATAGCACAGGAATAGAGTGGTAGGAATTATTTTGGACATCCAGAGTTCCTTAAGAAGAAGTCATTCTCTGCACTGTTACAGTAGCTGAAGGTGGAAGTGGGAGCACTTCCAAGGCTCAGCAGAGCATGAAACTCTCTTGGTTGAATTGTCAGCCCAAAAGATGACCAACTGCATTAGATGAATGGAAGATTGAGCTTTTTACAAATTGTATGGTACAGCCCGCTGCTTTAACGAATATAATGGCTCAATTGCAGATAAATTACTAAAAAAAAACTTTAGAAACTATGGTGCTGTGTTGTGGCCTCAACTGCAATGATAAAGCATTGCTACAGCCCTGAGCAATCTGCTATTGCACAAATAATCATGACTTCTCAGAAAAAACACTGAATTTATTAAACTGTTGGCCCTGACGTAAACCTATAGTATCATTACATTGTCACATGGACCATGTGTTCCTACGTAGAGGAACATTGAGGATTTCATTTAATACAAATATTAAAAACGGAAATTCACAGTACTTCTGGAAAAGTACCTGTGGGGCCAGTTTCTGTAGAGTACACAAGTGTAGAGCATATTTCTGTTACACTACAGGAATACAGGTCTAACCTTTCTGTCATATTCTTCCAAACACTGATTTGTAATGCTAAAATAAACTCAAGCAGGGCTAAAAATATGCCTTAATCTTCTACCACAACGGATTCACCTTTTATAAAAGACGACTCATGTTGGGAGCCAATGAGGGTGACTCTAGGTCAAGTTCCATTCAACAATTCTCTTAGCTTAGATTTGAATGAGATTAAATACTTATTACTATTAATACCATAAAAAATAAACAGAAACTCAACAACAACATATATCTGGATTATATACATCTTGTTTGTACATGTAAACACAGGTGAACCTCTCAAACTGGGTAGTTTTTTTTCTATACCTTACTATGAGGAATATAAACTTATTTTGTAGCCAATATTTCAATTAACAAAACGTCAAACCTCACAAATGTTGTCTTAATCTAAACTACTTTGCAGACATAAAATCATTTGAATGTTTTGATTATAAATCTGGTGCTATCTGATCAAAGAGTAAGTAAACAAGATTACAATATGACCAGACATTTGATGGCATTTTTCAGTGCTTTTTGATACTCTGTGCTACAGAAACATTTCAGTTTCCACTTATAGGTTCTCTGCATTTCAGATTCTACATACATATTATATTGCACAACTTTGTGTGTTTAAGTATAGTCAAGTATTCAAAATTTTACATTTGAAAACAGGTAACGACAGTAAACCAAAGAAAAAATTTAATTGAATATACATGTCATTTAGTTCAGGGAAATGAGAAGATGACAACTAAAGGGAAAGAAAAATGAGGCAGAGAGGAAAAGGAGACTGGGAGGAGATTGGGCTCTACGGGGTGTAGGTTGAAGGATGCACTGACTGAACCGAGGGATGAGTACAATGCAATCAGTTGATGGTGTTTTTCTTCCTTTTCCAGGTCTGCAGGGGAGGATGGCACCTACGGAGGAAGCTAGCTGTCCTCTGGAGAGGTTTGAGGGAGGCTGAATCACACAGGAACTGTTAGATTTGGTTGCTAACGGAGGGGTGGGGTGGGATCTTTGCTCTACACTGACAACTCACTCTGCAGCACTGTTATAGTGGCCTGAGCACGGATCCAAGTGGTGGCTGGATTTTGGTGCAGGTCGTTGCGTCTCGGGTCATTACTGGCTCTGCACTCGTACGTCCCAGCATCATCCAGCGTAAGACGAGAGACACCCAACACGCTCACGCCGTTGGCACCGTAGGCCGTGTTGATGGACACTCGCCGCTTACGGGCGCCGTCCCACAGCTGCCTGAAGGAATCAGCTCGGTTGATCTCAGAGTACCACCACTGGATTTCTGGGGTGGGGTTTCCCACCACGTCACAGTACAGCTCAAAGGTGTCGCCCGTGAGCTTAGTTTCAGAAAGAGGCGATTTCACAAAGCCAGCTGGTGGTGGAGATTTAGGGGGCAGCATGTCCAGAGATTGAAAAGGAAAGCAGGTGAAGGATGGAAAGGTAAGAAAAAAAAACAGGGCAAATTAAATGGGAACCAGAAAAGGAAAGAAAAAAAAAGATAATATAAATAATCAAAAAGACACTGACAGACAAATTATCATAAAATGAAACAAAGGTTAATTTAAGTAAAAAATAAAATAAAGTAGAAATGTAGACAATGTAAATATACAGCCGCAGCTTCAATATCAATTAATCGGTTGCCAATTTTCTCTTAATTTCTTTAACTGTTTGGTCTATAAAATGTTTGAAAATAGAGAAAACTTTTCCAGAGCCCAAGTTGACCTACTCATACATTGCTTTATTTTGGCTTACTAACAGTCCAAAACCAAAGATATTCAATTTACTATCATAGAAGATATAAAAGCAGGTAAATGAAAGGCAGAAACAGAGTATATGGGGCATTTTTTGCTTCACACAAAAGAAATTATGATAATTCAATCACCAAAATAGTTGCCTATTAATTTTCTGCTGTTGGACATATAATTGTCAGAGAGAGAGAGAGAGAGAGAGAGAGAGAGAGAGAGAGAGAGAGAGAGAGAGAGAGAGAGAGAGAGAGAGAGAGAGAGAGAGAGAGAGAGAGAGAGAGAGAGAGATGACTCTCAGATGTGCCTAAGCCGTTACTGCGACTATTCCTAGGAAGCTTTAATTCAATTCAACTGGGACGTCCTTGCAGGGCTGCTCTCACTTGGTTCTGTCCAATTAATGATATCATATAAATTTGTGTCTGGCTTACACATCCCTCACATCCAAAAGTCCTCCAAGTGACCTTGTCATTTTCACTACATCTTGTCTGTATAATGAAAACATCATTGCAGCTTCAGAACACCAGGCAAACTGTTCTGTTAATTTTTGACAGGATTAAATGTCTCCCTCTCTGAAGTGAATGCAATAAATGTGAAACAATTGATCATGGCTGCATACAGATGTGGAGTACGAGGACAGGGGGCTGTAGTAATAAAACATAGTCTATAGGTACTGTGGAGAGCACATTAGATTGAGAGGAGATTTATAGAAGCTGCAGCTCTGGGTCTCTGGGGAGCATGTGGGCGCGTGGTGATAGACCCCCTCCGTTTCCATAGAAGCATTTCACGGCAACAAAGTAGGAAGAGGGAGAGACAGCAAACCAGACCAGGCAGATCACCACAAGACCGACAATCACGTGTTTCTTTTGTCAAGCAGACATCATAACCCTGCTGTACCAGCACATTACTGTAACCAGGTTATCAGGTGCACTTGGCTAAAACTGATCCTGCGAAAACTCCTACCTTCATGAAGGTTATAATATTGTTTTAGAGAGGTGCTGATTCAACTGTTTAATCATTTTGCAGTCTGCATTGCATTATACCCAAAGTCAAAGTGATTTTATTTGTCATATGCACCAAATAAACATAAATAAACATTCCATGATCCAGTGCAGAGAAAATCTTGTGACATGGTTTGTGACAGCTATGCTGACAGCTTTCTGAGTTGGTGGACAAAATAATAGAAACACCTGTAACAAGCCAACAATTCAACAGTGCCACAAACCGCTGCCTCTGAAATTATCATACCGTTGAATCTGCACCCATCTAAAACAGTTTGAACTAAAAATGAACATTATAACCTTCATGAAGGTAGGCTTTATTGCAGGACTGTTGTATTAGGCTGATTTAGCTTGGTGGACCAAACCAAATTGAGTGTACAGAAGTACCAGTATATAACATGACTGGGACTGAAAAATAAAAACAGACACCCTCAGCTCTTAACATAGAACTGCCGAGAGACAGATTCTGCCACCTCGGATAGTCTAGATGCATCAAAAGTGCTGAGCCAGTAGCGCTGTCCCTGCACGCCACTGTACTGTACATTCGTGAATGGCGTCACTCATGTCAAGCTGATGCTAGTTCAGTTTTGGCATGTGGTTATGAGAGTGGGTGATCTGAGAACTATAAAGTCTGCATTGCCCTTTTTCAGTTTTGTTTCACGATCATTTGAGATCACCCGGATTAATAATAATAAAATTATCTGCATATTCTTAACATTTCAATGTGTTTGGCTGCAATCAACTGATCATTTTGATCGCCATTTCATCCCAGCCCAGCAAGACACTTTAAAAAGTGCTTGTTTTGTCCCAGTCTAAAAGATATTTCATTTTAGTAACTAAAGATTACTTTATTATTGCCTTTACAAGAAGGCTTAAAAACCTGTTATTTTCTGCTGCATTCTAAGGTTGTTTATGGCTTTTATTTGTATGTCTTTGTGTTTGAATTGTGCTACATAATTCAATTTGTCTTTGCCTTTTTGCATATAATCTATTAATCGTCTGGTCAAAAAAATGTGGAGTAATGAAAAATGCTCATCACAGTTTCCAAGAGCCCATGGTGACATCTTCAAATGTCTTGTTTTGTCAATCCAAAACCAGTTTCTGATGATATAAAACCCGATAAAAGCAGTAAATATTGACATTGGAGAAGCTGAACCCCAGAGAATAGTTAGAGTTTGAGCTAGATTACTAACAATTAATCGATTATCAAAATAGTTGGCTATTCATTTTCTGCTAATCTACTAATCAATTAGTCAGCTAATTATTTCAGCTCAAATGTAACTTTAAAGGTGTGGTGTTATTTTTATAATGCCTTTTAGAGTAGCATGAATTTAGCATGATAGAAAGCTCTATCTGGAGAATCATCATCATTTATAAGGTTGTGTAGTACTTCTCTCTTTTCAAACACTTTTCTTTCAGCGAGGACAAATCAAAATCTGCCTTTCAGCCACATGCTGTCAGCCTCCCGGTCGTAAACTGAGAAAATATAAATACCCTTATTACGCCACTTCTCATTATTACTGGAGACTGACTGCAGTTTCAATTGATGCAAATTTCTGGTTCAGTATTCAAAGCACAAATCTAACAGCTCAACCTGACAACAGATGGCCTCAAATGGTCATGTGTGTTTCCTTGCAGATATTTTCTCTGTGTCTTCAAATTAATATAAAAAGTAATTCTGGCCACTGTCCTAGTTAATGTACCAAAACTGTTCCAACACACTGAGCAGCTAATTAGATGCTAAATTAATATTAATATATATCAGAACAGAAGGGAGATAACTTGAAATTGAAGGTACGCTATTTATTTCATATATGTTCATGCTGGTCTGTGTTATTAGAGTATAATCAGATATTGAAAAAGGTTTTAACATTTGGATAATTAAAATGTTTTGAAGTCAATGTACAGAAATTTTACTTGAGTCGTATTCAATAAAAGTGATTGTTTCAAAAAGGTAAAATAAATATTATTTTAATCTAAATATTCCTTTGATGCCATCGAGTTTTAATGTAAAACAACTGACTTCATATCTAGAATTTAAAAATTCCACTCTGGTATTTTGTTTCCAAGGTATCAGGGAGGATGAGAGAGCTGACCTATAATGAAAGTTACTACCGCTCCCCAGTTAAGACATCTTGGATGTTAAATATGACAGAAATGCTAAATCAGATCTGAAATGATCAGTCAATAAATCAATGGGTCAACTATCGGCAGCAATTTGATAATAAAGTAAATTTTCAAGCATAAGTGTTCCTAGTATGATGTGCTATGATGAGCACTGCGTTGATTTTTTTGTTGTTGTTTAGTCTAGTTAGTTGTTTTACAATTTACAATCTCTATGACAGGATAACGTGAGTCTTTAAATTGAAAATGTATCCAACAACTCCTCAATGTCTTTGAATTTTCTCTGAGGCCAACTGCACTCTGGCCTGCGTACTGATGAACATCTCGTCCTCCCTGTTTATACGATAACACAAACGCAAGACTGATACCTTTGATTATTAGCAGCTTTTGTGAATTCTTTATGAGAATTATACTATTAAAAGAGCGTCGTTGGTAAAGCCACTCTGAGGAAACACAAATCCCTAGGGAACCTTACCGGGAATAGCTTCACATGTGAACAGCCATTAGCAGGTACAAATGTGCTCCTGTGATGTGGTTGGCTGTTGTGCGCGTTAATATAATGCATTAATAGACTCAGCTGGAAAAAGAATTAGGAAAACTATACACGAATATATGTATAATATATTCTAATAATATTTAGTACAGTATGAAGCATCCAGCCTCTGTGGACTCTTTGAAAACAAGGGAAGAAAATAACACAACATGAGACTTTCCAGCAATCTGTCAGATAAAATTCCATTACATTTAACCAGCATTGTGAGCTTTATCCGCTGTAGTGCTTGCTGTTTGAAGAAGAGACATTACAAGTGGGTGTTCAGTGGGCTATAGAAGAAAATGTATAATGCATACCTACACACCGGCAACTCCAGGGAAGAACAAAGCTGAAAACATTCTCACTCATATAACACTGCCCATTTACAATATACACCTAGCTGAGACCGGTTTACACTGTTCGAAATTGTATGGTGGGGATGAGATTTATGAGCATTGGGACTTGGACAAATAGACCCATGCTGAGAAATCAATGCCATTCTGCAGTGCAGCACATCTAAGCAAAGAGTTAACAGACTCACTGTTGCAAGAGGACATTAAAGCCATGGTTCCCAATGCAGCATCTCTGCTCTAAAAATAGAAGCATGCAGCAAAATGGACTGATGCTATTTACAGAACTGCACTTCTAAATGTCCCACATCTAGTTACATACATGTCATGCTCTGTTACAAGGAGCTGGGCTGATGAGAATCATCTCAGTAGGAGCTAGATAGATACTAAATGGTGAGCCACATCCGGACATACCTAAGCAGACCCAAGCCTGACAGCATGTTTAGTAGCCTATATGTGTGCTTATCTCCAAGGAAGGCAGAACAGATTTTGAACCTCAGTGGGACACCATTTCCCTGTCCACACAATTTCCAATTCCCTGAGGCCCTGATGAGCAGAACTTGTCCTTGCTGATTGAACAGCTCATGTTTCGACTTTGTATCAGCTCCTCACTTCAAAGGACATTGTAGGGACATCGCACAGGCCTCCGTGTGGCCCACTTCAGTCCAACCACTTCAGATTGTAGCCCATTAATGATTTATTGACCCTTAATTTTAGCCAAAGACAGCGCTTCATTCGACAGAAATCTGTTTCTGTCTAAGGGATTATTGACTTGGCTGCTAGAGAGATATCCATTCTTGTTAACAGAGACGCCTTATAATGTTTCATTAAAAATGCCCCGATGCAGAAATGCAGGCGACCTCACTCCTTAAAAACCGCATTATCGCCATGATGTGAGATTATGCATTTTCTGTTAGAAGAGCTAATTACCAACCGTTCTGGGAAGACACCGACTGCAGCATCAGGGCTCCAAATATCGCCACCGAGAAGGACATGACTGCAGCTCTTCGTTTGCCAGGTATCATCTTCGGAGACGGGAGATGGAAAATGCCGGTAGGCGAACGTTAAGGTGACCTGAGCGGGATATGATGATGCGGGGTAGATTCGCCGAGGCTCGCACCTCCTGACCGTGTCACGCAAAGAGTTAAGTGTCGCTAGGTAGACTAGAGGGAGCTTTCAGCACCACTGCTGGTTACCTGCCCAGCTCTCTGCTGTCAGCCCGGCTCAGCGAGTAATGGGAACCACCTTTTTTAAAGCACCCGTTTAATCTTAAATCCCGCGAGATCTTGGAGGAGGAGCGTAGAGACAAGCGGGTAGCCTAGGCTACACCACACAACGTGCTGTAATAAAGTAGCGCAGAAAATATGAACAAGATGGACGCTGTGTTGTTTTATTAACCAGGATTCACAGACATTTAACAATATCCCGTTTTTAACATCGGCCAACGAATTAGGAAGAGTATTTCTCAGGCACTGATAATTATCTAACTGTAAACGGCATCCACTATCCTGTGCAAACAGCTACTAGGCTTTAAATTGTGCCATGGGTCAAGCAGTTTTTCAGGCTGACTAAGCCCTGACCTCAACAGCACCTGGGCTTTAAGTAGACTTTTAATCCTATTTCTCTTTGAGCTAACATATAGTGTGGACCTGATGGCATCCTCATACCTGCAACACATTATAGCCTAACCTTGTTCCTAAACTAAATGCATCTAATAGCCTACGCCTAAATCTTGACTTTAACAAGCTAGATAGAGCATATACTAGATACCAGACTATACATCCTTCTGTTCTCTGATGGCCTTAAAGGCCTAATGTTGCCAAGTATTAACATTAGCCTACATAAAGTAGACTTATCAAAAGTGAAAGTATGCTAACTTTTATGCAGAATGGCCAATTTCACAATAATGTAGGCTGTAACCTATTGTTGGATAATAATTAGTGATGCATTAAGTGGAAGCCTCACTGTTGCAGCTGGTAAAGGTAATACTGATTTCAGTTACTGCAGGTTATAGCCTACTGCTGGGTATAATTCATAATAATAGGCTACATCATATTTTATTAGGTGATTTATTGTTCTTTTGTATTGATTTTTATTTTTATTTATGTTTGTATTAATAATCTGAATCGGCATAGTATCTATAATTTAAGTTCAAATTCATGTAGTGGAATAAAACGTAGGCTACAATATTTCCATCTGAAATGTAGTTGAGTTTAAGTATAAAGTAGCATAAAATAGAAATACTCAATTGTACAGGTACCTCAAAATTGTACTTAAGTAGGCCTACAGTACTTGATATAGTAGGGGAGACCGGGGGCAATTGTAACATATTTTACATTTTCCTTAATAACTCACAAACTACTTGAGATACACTAGTCATCTTTTGATACAAGAAACATATATATGTGCACTAATTAATAATACAATTGATATATTTTCACTTATAAGAACAAGACTAAAATATTTAATTAAATACAAGAAGTCAAGAGTGTTACCCTGACTTTGCCCCCTTGGCGGGGGCCATTGTAACACTGAAAAATAAGTCATATTAACCCACTGCATCTCAAGTAAAAGCCTAGGCTACCTCTAAGTAATTACTTTACAGCTAATAATGTTACATAAGAGTTTTTAAATGGTTCAAATTATTTTAGATATCAGGCATCCTCTGCCCTCTCTGTTCTAACTTCATAAAATTGCTTTTTACAAGTGAACTAGTCATTCTCTTTGGTTTTGCTGGGTCTTATACCATCAACTACTTTAAGTCCACCATACAGACAATCTCACAATGAAAGTAACTTTACTTTTGCAGTCTTAGGCCTATATAATATTCACACTTTCTGTTAAACACATATAAAACACACTATTTTATACAAAGAATGTTGGCCTATGTTAATTGGTGATTTGTTTATACTGGAACAAATCCATTTCTTTAAATACACCCATTTCTAATATGGTTTTACATTTATATTTAGTGAAATATGTTTATTTTCAAAACAGACAGATAAGCTGCTTACACTGGGCCATGTGGCTCGAAGTTGCAGCCATGACAAAATCTTGTATGCCCGCTAGCCACAACTATATAAGCATAGTTTTTTAGTGTTAATTGTTAATCAATAACCTAGAGATAAAATGTATGCAGGTTTAGATTTGCAGTCATCTAAACTTTAGACACCAGAAGAAAAATACTGCACATCCAAAAAGTTTCTTTCATACCTCAAAATCAGTATTTTGTTTAAAACTTCTGCTAAGGTGAAATGATCCTGCTCCTTTTCCACAGGCAGAGAGAGAATCCAATTGAGCATTTGCTGATTAAGTGTCATCACTCTAGCTTGTTTCTGATTGGAGAAATTGAGTTACAATTGCCCCCTGTTACAATTGCACCCGGTCTCCCCTAATATAGCCTACATATATGCTTCTATTACTGCCTACATAGAAACATGCTACTGGTCAGGCAGTTTGTCAGTGTTGACTGTCTCAGGTGCAATGGCAGAGCCAGGGGGTGGCCCGACCTGACTTGCCACCCCACGTGGCACCATATTCCCCGACCCTTCTTTTTTTTAAACTTGCCACTGATGTCAGTGACAAATTGATTGCATTTCCCATGATGCTTCACAATAGAAGCCAACCTGCGTTTTG
The DNA here is from genome assembly GCF_014851395.1 of Micropterus salmoides. NCBI lineage: Eukaryota > Metazoa > Chordata > Actinopteri > Centrarchiformes > Centrarchidae > Micropterus > Micropterus salmoides. The sequence goes on from NW_024040928.1 coordinate 33,384,270, forward strand.
TCATTGAAATACATTTTATATGAAGGAATAGCATCAGGAAATGTTCAGTTTGTATTAGCAGTTAGTGCTCCAGCATTAACAGCTCCAATATGTTTGTAGAACACAGAACACTGTAAACAGTCAGATCCATCATTAATCAAAGTGACAGGACTTTGTACTCCAGGGTTAGGGTTAGGGTTTCAGTGCACCTATTTTGTTAAGTTTCAGGAACCTACTTTAACTGAAAGAGTGGTGTATTTGTGCCCTCTAGTGAGTTGCTATTATTGCAGCTGAGTTGAGTCTGTGTTTCTCTGGGACCATCAGGATTTTACAGTTTTTCTCAATTGCTTAATCACTATAACCAGGCTTTTGAAATAAAATTTTAATGCTTATGGTACCCGCAATGTTATGGTCCTCCTTCACCAGGGAGGAGGTGAAGGAGGAGGTGAAGGGGGAGCATCTCTGGCCTGTCCCAGACAAAAGACAGGAAGCTGTGCGAACTTGACTGAACTACATTGAATGTCAGTGCTTTCTAAATGACCACATAGTGAGAAATGAAGGGATTTGTGTGTATAATTAAGGGTAATGGTGTGCTTTTTGAAAAATGGAGTTATGGTTTTGAAATTTTAGTTTGTGTTTAAGAAATTGAGAAAAAAAACTGTAATAGAAAATAAATAAAATGTCAGTGTTTCTCTCTCATTGCCAGCACATCCAGAGGCTAGACTATCGTGGGATTATTTTAGATACAAACATTTTGGGCATATGCAAACATCATAAAAACGCAATATACCACCCCTAAGAGAGAACCGACTTCAGCTTGGTCAACCCCTATGAAAACTGTCTGGCTCCACCATTGCTCAGGTGAGCAACAATATGATGTTTCTAAAAAAAAATATTTGTTCTGCATCTGCCAAGAGCTCTGAAAACACCTGAGCTTCCCACAACACTTGGTAGTTTATATAACAATGTTGATGACCAGCTTGGTTCCACATGTCTTTGTCCTCGTCATTACTTATGGTCAGTGGTTCATGTCGTTGGAATTGGTTGTGTCTGTAAATGCAAAAAAGGAAGGGAAAGTTCAAAGAGAGCATTATTCATAAAATCTCAGATAAAGCTTAAAATTGCATTTATTGATTGGTATTGTCACATAGTACAGCAGGGAGAAATAGGAATCTGACTCTTCAGTCTCTTCTGGAAATTAGAAAATTCATAAGTATGTCAAGTCTAACTTACGAAATACTTACAGTCAGACTCGAGGGGAAAAAATTATTTATGTCATTCATTTGTCATTTAGGTATGCAAAAAAGTGTGTGTGAAATTTGTGTTGTGAAGAACTAAGTAATTGCTCAGCCTATGCTTAAAGACAAAAACAAGTGAAATTTACCTTAGACCTTGGAATAGTTTGCCATGCCCTACCAGAGGATCTAAGTCTCTGTCCTGACTCATAGAGGGTTAAAAGCTCAGAGATATATGTAGGTGCTAGCCCATGCCTGTCCTTAAAAGTAATTAGACTCAAAGAAACAGGCCGCCAGTGCAAGGATGCTGTAGTGGAACAACGGTGTGGATTTGTGCAATTTTTATTAAATAAATTTGGAGCTACTCCAAATTCCTCCGTTCCTCTCCCAGAGAGGCGCAGGGGTGTTAAAGATCAACTTCAACAGACTGCTGGGGAGACCCCAACGGAAGGGGGGGGGGGGTGCCAGTTGATCATAAAACTGGCACCTTTTTGATCTACGAAGCTGATGTAATCAATGCTTGTTCATAATACTTTCCTACAAAATTCCTTTATAAATGATGATAAAGAAATGTCTTACTATACTGTTAATCACCGGGTTGAATTTAAGGATGAATAACTAAATTCCCCGGTTCCTAAGGAGAGATGATCTTGGATTAATCTAAGCTTTCCTCATGTAACCTGAGCTCCCCCAAGTGGACAAAATAAGTATTACATACCATCGTTGGAAATGCCGCTAAATGTATAAATATCCTGACCAATAATGTGACAATTGTTTCCTGTTACCAAATGCTTAACTTAGAACGGTACAACTGTTCGACCATTGAGGTTTGATTGTGGAAAATATTTGATTATAATATACGCAAATAGATTTTATTTTCTTTTTAGACATTAAGTTTAGAAAGGCAGTCCCTCGGGAAACCTGAAACGCCCTCTGGGGAACCACGCCCCAGACAACAAAAGAGCGACACGCTTTTTTTTTTTGCTCTTCTCTTCTTTTCTCTTCCCTGCTCTCTGGACGCTTCGGCACGCATCCGGCGTGCCTCGCCAGGCAACGCCCTAAGAGTCGGCCAGCCCTTTGTTCGCTTGAAGCTACACACGCGAAGTGCCACGACATCGATCTGCCCCTCAGTTTGTTTTCTTTCTTTCTTTTGTTTTGTTAAAGTTATCAGACCGTTAAGTTACACTGGACTAATTCAGGAACGACCAAGTTCCATTTTAAACTTTTTCATCGAGCCAACTTCACCAAGGTCAGACCAAGCCACGTGGTCTCGCCAGTGGCAACAAAGGAAACCTGAAAACAGCCGAATTGCCAGAGGGAGGATGGCTCATTGTGCCACCATTGTTTATTTACCCTTTTATATAACATTAGTTAGAGAATAAATTCACTGTAATATAATCAAGAACTGTGTGTGTTGCCTATTTCTACGTCCCTGCCAAGAGAACTGACCCTTTAGATATGAGACTGACTGATTGATTTAAGATAATTGAGCGATTATTAACTAACTGATCACTAGTAATAATTGTATAATTATTAAAAGCTACCTAGAGGTCCTAGACTCTAGGATTATAACAACTCCGGTGGTGCCCTGGAATGAGGAATAATTGTTGATTTTTATGAATATTAAAATTCATAATTGGGTATTCATTCTCATAAATTTATTAAAATGCATAACTAAATTAATAACTAATTAATAACTAATACTGGGGTGATATGGTCTCATTTTTTGCAAGATAAAGCTGTAGCATTTCGGACTAATTGTAAGCAATGAATTGATTTCTGATTGAGACAGGTACATAGAGAGTGCAGTAGTCAAGAGACAAAAGCATGATGAAATAAAAGACTTGACCTTGGCTATGTTTCTTCAATGATAAAGACATAACTCAACAACCTCCTTTACGTTGGATTCAAAACACAAGTCCTGGTCAAAAACTACCCCAAGATTTCTGGCTGAGGGCTTACAAATGAAGGGTAGAAATGCTACACTGGTCTCCGGACCTAATTGAGATATAGAGCTGTATTGCAAATTGTATTTGCAGATGATACTACCGTGAGGGAGCATATAGATGGAGAATAGAACAGGACCTAGAATTGAACCGTGAGGGACACCATAGAGCATGTTTGTGGGGGATGAAACTGTGCTGGCTATAGTCACAGAGAAACATCTGTTTGATAGGTAGGACCTGAGTCAGTATTAGGCCTTGTCAGTGATTCCTGCCCACCTTTTTAGATGCTTATGAGCAAATTGTGACCGACTGTGTCGAATTAAGCGCTGAGGTCCAAAAGGACTAGAATGGAGCATTCAACACCATCTTCAGTCAACAAAAGGTAATTTCAGACTCTGAGGAGAGTGTGTGGCATTTGTCCATGCCTCCCAAAACTGCAATTTCGAACTCTGTTTCCCAACTGGACCTATGTTACGTAAATCTCGTGACCTACCTCACATGACATAAACACGTGGAGCTCAAAGTGACTGGAAGCAACACAAAGGAGGTGCAGCTGGTGGAACATCTGTTGGGTTCACTGGTTGAAATATACAATCACTGACTTAGGTGTAGGCACAAACTCCTGTGAAGGTTAGGGTAAGGGTTAGGGGCTCAGGGGGACTATCAACACTTTATTGCTAGCTAGCTTGCTAACGCTATAAAGCTGACATAGCTATACTTAACTTTACTTAAAAAAAACAAATGGTTGAAAGGCAAATTCCTGGGTGAAAGGCAACTAACTTACTCTCCGTCCACCCAACCAACCACCACCAGATTAAACCTCTGTAGCTATTTATAACACATGACCGTATTTGTCATGTGTTTGTGTTGTAGGACCACTAGAGTTCATTGCCATAATAAACATAAACATGAGTTGTAATTTTGTGTGGCTAAAATGACTGATATGGTAATTTTTCTGTGGAGGACAGGCTCATTTCTTCATTAAGGTGGTGATGGAGCAGTGGATAAGACACATGCCTTTGGTGTGAGAGACCTGGATTCGAATCCACTGTGACATCCCTGAACAAGACACTTAACCCCTAGTTGCAATGTAAGGTCTTCATGTACTCACTGTAAACAGGAAATTTGCAGGCTTGCATTTGCTCTCTGCTTTGCAAAGATGTAGTTGTAAACTACTTTTCAGAAGAACTTATATAGCATATATAGCCACCTTATGCATGTTGTTGCATGTTGGACGAGGTTGCTGACGTACTGCGGTAAGCGTGTCGACTCATTTCCGTTTCCGGTGCTTGTGTGTTGGTACCATGTTTTGCTGCTCTCGCTAAATACCAGTTAAATTTGTTAGATTACAGCAGCCAACTGTCTGCTAAACACTTATTCTTACAGTAATTTTGCCTAAGCACTCACAGTTTTTTCCATCTTTAGTGACTGCTGTTTAATCTCATGGTTGTTTTCAAAAGTTTTGGTAGCTGACGCTACAGTAATTTAGCTTAGCCGTTAGCGACTTTAGCTCAGCAGCTAGCGATGGCTTCTCCTACCTCTCTCTCCCCTACTTTCTCCTGCTCGGTGTGTCAGATATTCAGTTACTCCTCTGCCTCCTTTAGCGATAATAGTATGTGTAATAAGTGTAGTTTATTTATAGACATGGAGGCGAGGCTCAGTGATTTAGAAGTCCGGCTCCGCACCTTGGTAGATCAGTCTTTAGCTAGCCAGTCCCCGGTAGTCGGTGCGGAACGGCCTGAGTTAGCCTGTGGTAGGCGTCTCCCGGCATCTCCTGTGCAGACAGGAAGGGGTGGCTGGTTGACTGTCCGAAGGAGGAATAGTCGTAAGCATTCAAAGCCCACGGGTCATCACCAACCTGTTCGCGTCTCTAACAGATTTTCCCCACTCAGCGACACAACCTCTGAGAAACCAACTCTGATCATTGGCAGCTCCATTTTGAGAAACTTGAAGTTAGCGAAGCCAGCAGCCATAGTTAAGTGCATCCCTGGGGCCAGAGCGGGCGACATTGAGTCTTTTGAAACTGCTGGCTAAGGATAAACGTAAATACAGTAAGATTGTAATGACTCCCGGTTACGCCAATCGGAGGTCACTAAGATTAATGTTGAGTCGGTGTGTACATATGCAAAAACAATGGCGGACACCGTAGTTTTCTCTGGACCCCTGCCAAATCTGACCAGTGATGACATGTATAGCCACATGTCGTCATTCCGCCGCTGGTTGTCGAGGTGGTGTCCAGCAAACAATGTGGGCTTTGTAGATCATTGGCAGACCTTCTGGGGAAGACCTGGTCTGATTCGGAGAGACGGCATCCATCCCACTTGGGAAGGAGCAGCTCTCATTTCTAGAAATCTGGCCAAGATTATTAGTGGACCAAATCCATGAAAACCCAGAGTTGAGACCAGGAGGCAGAGTCGCAGTCTAACACACTTCTCTGCTCCTCCATTTCAGGAGTTACTTAGTGAAAATCCTATAGTGACGGTGTCTGCCCCCCGACCATCGAAATTATTTAAAAACGTAAACAGAAGAGGAGCTGTGCATAAAAACCTCATAAAAATTAAAACCACAAGAGCAAAAGTGCAAACTAATAGGACAATTAAATGTGGACTCTTAAACATCAGATCTCTCTCTTCTAAAGGTGTACTAGTAAATGAACTAATATCAGATTATGATATTGATTTATTTTGTCTTACTGAAACGTGTCTGGGTGATGGAGAAAATGAATCCACCCCTCCTAGTCATATTAATACTCACATTCCTCGAGGCACAGACCGAGGAGGTGGAGTTGCAGCTATATTCGACTCTAGCCTGCTAATCAGCTGTAGACCTAAACTAAATTATAACTCATTTGAAAGCCTTGTTCTTGGTCTTTCGCACCCAAGTTGGAAATCACTGCAACCAATTCTTTTCGTTATAGTTTACCGAGCACCTGGTCCGTACTCTGAATTCTTATCTGAATTTGCAGAGTTTTTGTCAACTTTAGTCCTTAAAACGGACAAAGTTATTATTGTAGGGGATTTTAATATTCATGTGGACATTGAGAATGACAGTTTTAGTACTGCGTTTATCTCTCTGTTAGATTCCATTGGCTTCTCTCAGAGTTTTCACGAACCGACTCACTGTTTTAACCACACCCTTGACCTTGTTTTGGTATATGGTATTGAAATTGAACATTTAATAGTGTTCCCACAGAATCCCTCTTTATCTGACCACTGTTTGATAACTTTTGAGTTTGTATTGCTGAACTACACGCCATTGGGTAAAAATTTCTATACAAGATGTCTGTCTGATAGTGCTATAGCTAAATTTAAGGATGCGATTCCATCAGCTCTAAATACATTATCTAGTCACAAAGTAACGGAGGACTCCTATGCTAATTTCAGTCCCTCCCAAATCGATCATCTTGTTGATAGTGCTGCAGGCTCGCTGCGAATGACACTCGACTCTGTAGCCCCTCTAAAAAAGAAAATAATAAAAGAAAGACGGTTAGCTCCATGGTATAATACTGAAACTCGCAAATTAAAGCAAATATCGCGGAAACTTGAGAGGAATTGGCGTTCCACCAAACTGGAAAATTCTCATTTAATTTGGCAAGATAGTCTTCAAACTTACAGGAAGGTCCTCCATAATGCCAGAGCAGCGTACTACTCGTCACTAATAGAGGAAAATATGAACAACCCCAGGTTTCTTTTCAGCACTGTAGCCAGGCTGACAGAGAGTCACAGCTCTATTGAGCCATGTATTCCCATAGCTCTCAGTAGTTACGACTTCATGAGCTTCTTTAATGATAAAATTCTAACTATTAGAAACAAAATTCACCAAGACCTGCCCTCAACTGGCACCAACTTATCTCTAAACTCAGCTGTAGAACCAGATATATGTTTAGACTGTTTTGCTTCCCTCAATCTTTACCAACTAACTTCAATAATTTCTTCATCTAAACCATCAACCTGCCTTTTAGACCCCATCCCGACTAGGTTGCTTAAAGATGTTTTACCCTTAGTCAGCACTTCTATACTAGATATGATCAATCTATCTTTATCAACAGGCTATGTACCACAGTACTTTAAAGTAGCTGTAATTAAACCTCTTCTGAAAAAGCCCAAACTTGATCTGGATGTTTTAGCCAACTATAGACCTATATCTAACCTTCCATTTCTCTCTAAGATCCTGGAGAAAGCAGTCGCTAAACAGCTATGTGAATAGTTTATTTGAGGATTTTCTGTCAGGATTTAGAGCTCATCATAGCACAGAGACAGCACTGGTAAAAATTACTAACGACCTACTTATTGCATCAGACAAAGGACTTGTCTCTGTACTGGTTTTATTAGATCTTAGTGCTGCATTTGATACCATTGACCATCAGATCCTATTGCAGAGACTGGAACATTTCATTGGCATTAAAGGAACCACTCTAAGCTGGTTTAAGTCCTATTTATCAGATCGATTTCAGTTTGTACATGTTAACGATGAGTCCTCCATGCATGCCAAAGTTAGTCATGGAGTTCCACAAGGATCTGTCCTCAGACCAATCCTCTTCACTTTATATATGCTTCCTTTAGGCAATATTATCAGGAAATATTCCATAAGCTTTCATTGTTATGCAGATGATACTCAGTTATATCTATCAATCAAGCCAGATGAAACTCATCAGTTAGCTAAACTTCAAATGTGCCTTCAGGATGTTAAAACCTGGATGACCTGTAATTTTCTAATGTTAAACTCAGATAAAACTGAAGTTATTGTTCTGGGGCCTAAGCACCTCCGTGACGAATTATCTAAAGTATATAATAAAAATATAGTTTCCCTTGATGGCATCGCCCTGGCCTCCAGCACCACTGTGAGGAATATTGGAGTTATCTTTGATCAGGACATGTCGTTTAAGTCTCACATTAAGCAAATTTCAAGGACCGCCTTTTTTCACCTACGTAATATTGCAAAAATCAGGAACATCCTGTCTAAAAATGATGCAACTAGTCCATGCATTTGTTACTTCTAGGCTGGATTACTGCAATTCCTTATTATCAGGCTGCTCGAAAAAGTCCATTAAGACTCTTCAGCTGATTCAGAATGCTGCAGCACGTGTTCTGACAGGAACCAGGAAAAGAGATCATATTTCTCCTGTTTTAGCTTCTTTGCATTGGCTTCCAGTAAAATCCAGAATAGAATTTAAAATCATTCTTCTTACCTACAAAGCTCTTAATGGTCAGGCACCATCTTATCTTAAAGAGCTCATAGTACCTTACTACCCCACCAGAGCACTGCGCTCCCAGAATGTAGGGTTACTTGTGGTTCCTAGAGTCTCCAAAAGTAGACTAGGAGCCAGAGCGTTCAGCTATCAAGCTCCTCTCCTGTGGAACCACGTTCCAGTTTGGGTTCAGGAGGCAGACACCATCTCCACATTTAAGAGTAGGCTTAAGACTTTCCTCTTTGATAAAGCTTATAGTTAGGGCTGGCTCAGGTGAGTCCTGAACCATCCCTTAGTTATGCTGCTATAGGCCTAGACTGCTGGGGGATTTCCTATGATGCACTGAGCTCCTCTCTCCTCTACTTTCTCTCCCTCTGTATGCAACCTCATCCCATTATTGCATGTTACTAACTTCTCCCCTTTCCGGTAGTCTTGTGCTTTCTTGTCCCTCTCCTCTCCTCCTATCACTTCCTGCAGGTTTTCTGGCTCTGGAGCTGTGGAGTCTGGATCTGTGGCTGCGGGTCACCTGCTGCCCCCGTGTTCCTGCTCGACACCCTAACAACTATTGTTACTAGTCCTATTATTATTATTGTTATTATAATCATTAACATTACGATTGTTATCATTAACACTACTATAAATATCTGTACCATTTTTCATTTAGTCTATAGCAACATCACCTTTACTGTCTGTACCTCTGTGTGGATATTGTGTAGGCTGCCTCCCTCCCCCTCTCTCCTTCCATCCCTCTCTTTTCTCTCTGTTCCTCTCTTGCCCTCTCCCTCTCTCTCTCTCTCTCTCCCTCTCTCTCCTTCACCCCCAACCGGTCGAGGCAGATGGCCGCCCACCCTGAGCCATGGTTCTGCTCGAGGTTTTCCCTGCCTCTGTCGCCTAGTGCTTGCTCTTGGTGGGAACTGTTGGGCTTCTGTAAATAGCATCATAGAGTACGGTCTAGACCTGCTCTTTTATGAAAAGCGCTGTGAGATAACTGTTGTTGTGATTTGGCGCTATAAATAAAATTGAATTGAATTGAATTGAATTGAACCTATACACAACCAATCTCAGTAAATGTTTTGTGCTACATTGTTTTATCAGGCAGTAGAACATATTGGTCTTTTTTTCTAATAGCTTATTATAAAATCCAGAATAAAGTTTATTCCTGTAAAAGCTTGTCTGTTATATTCACTTTGTAAATGTTTGTGTTGTTCTCTTTTACTTTTGCTTTCAGTCATGCCATCCTGATGTCGGGTTAACAGAAAAGTTACAGGAAATGTCTTGTCACACACCCTGCAAGACACAGACATGATCTTTAGTCCATTTGTCAGCTTACATTTATGCAGTTGGTCTGGATGAAAATAAGTCTATATCTAGGGTGCATTAAAATTGCAGGATCAGATACCATTTATAAAATACTATATATATACACACATATATATAATATTTTATATATTGTATATGTGTTTTATGATATTTATGATAACACTCAAATTACAGATTATCAGAAAAAAAAGAAAGAAATGTTCAGATTACAGTGTATAATTTGTTTGACATTATTTGATTAGGATGATATGAACAAAAAGAAAAAAACAACTTGACGAGGCCAAAAATGTTGAGAGGTTAACAAAAGGTAATGAAAGGAAACTCCCACTGTAAAACATGCATGCAAAGATCAAGACATAAGAGACAGTTGAAAGTTTCACTTACATAAGGCAGTCTTCAAGAAGAGTATGCTACATTTCTATTCTCGGGTCAAGCTTAAGGTTGGTAAAACTTTGATGAAATTATTTTTTTGTATGAGAACGTCTTAAATTACACAAAGTGGAGATTTTTTCCTATTCTTTTTTCTTGTGGCATTATAAAGGTGAAATTAAATAATATACTTTATTATATATATGTATATATTGTTCTATAACAATGTAAACTTTTATTTTTGATATAAGAAATAACATAAAATTTAATTAGTTGAATTAGGTGTTATGGTGCAAAATCCAATAACCCCATCATTATATTTACATTACATTTACTCATTAGGCAGACAGACACTTTTATCCAAAGCGACTTACATTTGAGGCACAACAGAGCATCAAATACAGCACGAGATCTACAGCTGACAATACATATTAATAAAAGTAGCAAGAAATAGCCTACTAGTAAGCGCTAATGGCACATAGGCTATCGCATGAACTGGGTATATACCTAGGGAAAGAATTCAGAGTTAACAAAAAGTGCAATCAATAGGCAAAAAGATAATTGTAGGGGATAGAAGGCCAGAGCACAGGAAGTGCCTGTAAGATGTTAGGAATTAGAGGTGTTATAAGAGGAAGTGTTCTCGGAAGAGATGAGTTTTCAAGAGCTTCTTGAAGTTAGAGAGGGACGCTGCTGCTCTGATAGCATGTGGTAGCTCGTTCCACCATTGTGGTGTCACAGATCATATTTATATTCTGAATAAATTTAAGTTTCTTCACTTTTTAAGAAATGCTGATGGTGTCTGTGTTTGTCGGTGTCGGGTGGAGTTATGACACCGGGTTGGGTGGAGTCGTGGAAAGTCTGACCAAAGTGTGCCGTTTTCTAAATGGCTATAAACCGCAACATTCCCTTCACAAGACTATAATCGCATGCAGAACGTCAGCGCGCACAACTTTCTCTGATGTCAATGTAGGTTAACAAGGTGTAATTACTCGCTGGAGGAAGCGACAGGTGTCATGCCGAAAAGTGATCATCTTCCGAAATCTGATTGACCATTGTGTTAAAACTGTATCACCCAGTTTCTATAGGCTAGCTCTACAGGTCTTTTCACACGGGAAGTGACACTCCTCCTGCTTAGTCGCCTGGCCCCACGGGTCGCTCTGCGCTTCTCATGTGAACAGACACAGAGACAAGCGCTCCGCAAGTAGGCTAAATGGAAGGCGGTCAAGATAGTAACCACGGCAACAGCTTCTGTGCCACTGTATTCTTTCATAGCCTAGCTTACAGTAAAACTATCAGTAGCGTTAGTTGATAGGCTATATTATTCATACTCACATAGCCTAGCTGATAAATCTAGTCATGCAAACGCCCTCCGGTTATTGTCCCGGTAACTGTGAACAGTGAACGCGTAGGCCTATATAGCCTATTTATAAGTCACGGCGAGGATCAGTCTCTCATCCATCTTCTTTTTGTGCTGCACGTCGCGTAGGCTACAAAAAGGTCAAGTCAGTTCAACTCTGGCAGGGGCGGGCTTGTCACTACGCCTGTCGCAATGCGTGCCTCCCTTCATGCTCACCTCTCATTGAAACGAGGCGCCTAAATCGCTTCCCGTGTGAAAACGCCTTACAGCTGCTTTTATCTGGATCAAACACTAGCCTAATAACGAGCAAATAATAATATAATAATAATAATCTTCATTTGTAGAGCACTTTTCAAAAAGAAGTTACAAAGTGCTTTAACAAGTGTAAAGACAATAATACCCAAGAGACAATAATACAAAAACAATACAAGATAAAAGCATGAAAACATTGAAAAGACTAAAATACAGATAAACATAAAATTAGTAAAATACAATAAAATAAAAGGGATAAAATAAAGTCAAATAAAATCGGGAAAGGCTCTCCTATAAAAGTATGTTTTAAGAAGGGACTTAAAAGAGTTCACTGACTCAGCCGACCTGATTTCCTCGGGCAGGCTGTTCCAGAGCCTCGGGGCCCTGACAGCAAACGCTCTGTCCCCTTTAGTTTTCAGTCGAGACTCTGGAACAGACAACAGACCTCTGCCAAGGATCTCAAGGTACGTGCTGGTGCAAATGGGACTAAAAGGTCAGAAATATAACAAGGCGAGAGGCCATGAAGAGTTTTAAAAGTGATCAATAGAATTTTAAAGTCAATTCTAAAACATACTGGGAGCCAGTGTAATGAAGCTAAAATAGGAGTAATGTGGTCATATTTCTTTGTTCTGGTTAGGGTTAGGTTAGAGTTCTGGACAGTCTGGAGTCGATCAATAGATTTTTGGGTTAAACAGGTGAAAAGGCTGTTGCAATAATCCAGGCGTGATGAGATGAAGGCGTGTAAAATGGTCTCGGTGTCCTTAAAAGTTAACATAGATCTCTCTCATAGATAATTTTTGCTATATTTCTAAGTTGATAAAAACATGATTGAACAAGCTTTGTGGTGTGCTGCTCGAAATTTAAATTACTATCAAACCAAACACCAAGGTTCTTTGCCACAGGCTTAATGTGATTTACTAGGGAACCAGCAGATGGCAGTATTTGATTTGCCATCTGCTCGGACGCAATGACCAGGATTTCTGTTTTGTCTGAGTTCAGCTGGAGGAAATTATTTGACATCCATTTTTTTACTTCACAAAGGCAGTCGGTAAGTGAACTCAGCATTCCAGGGTCTGTGGATCTGACGGGCAAGTATATTTGTGTCTCATCAGCATAAATATGAAAAGAAATGCCATGTTTATGGATAATATGTCCAAGGGGAAGCAGATACAAGGAAAACAAAATGGGTCCTAAGACCGACCCCTGAGGCACACCATATTTAACTGGACAGAATGAAGAGACATAGTTGTTTACAGACACGCAAAACTTCCTATTTGACAGGTAGGATGAAAACCATTCTAGGGCAGTACCAGAGATCCCCACCCAGTGCCTCAGTCTGTCTAACATGATGTTGTGATCAATGGTGTCAAAAGCAGCGCTAAGGTCCAGGAGTACCAGGACTGAGCACATGCCTTCATCAGCAGACATTAAAAGGTCATTGGTGACTTTAAGCAGGGCAGTCTCAGTGCTGTGGTACTTCCTGAAACCAGATTGAAACAAAGTACAAATATTTTGTTATTTTCCAGTACAGTGAGCAGCTGTTTGGACACAATTCTTTCTAGATATTTGCAATAAAAGGCAGTTTTGAAATTGGTCTAAAATTATGTGGGAGGGAGGGATCTAAACCAGGTTTCTTTAAAAGTGGGTTCACGCAAGCCGTTTTAAAATAATCAGGGACACAACCAGTAGATAGGGAGCTGTTGAAAACAGAGATCAAATGGGGCCCAACAGAATCTATTACTTTCAGTAAAAACTTTGTAGGTATTACATCAAGTGGGCTGGAGGACACTCTCATTTGTGATACTGTTTTTAAAAGCTCAGACAAGTCGATGGGATAAAACTGGTTAAAACTCTCTTGTTGCTGGTGAGGAACCTCTGAGTAAGAGGCCGCGGGGGTAATAGAGGCTCTGATTGACACCACCTTATTGGTAAAATAATCATCATCAGTCATCATTACTTCCAGCTGAGGCACAAGGAGGGGTTGGGTTTACCAGCTGATCTATAGTCTTAAACAGAAACCTGGGATTGTGTTTATGTGTAGTAATGAGTTCAGAAAAATAGTGTGTTCTCGCATCCTTAACCATGTTATTGTATTTAATTAATAAATCCTTCAGACTGAGGTACTGGACTTGGAGACTGGATTTTTTCCATCTGCGCTCTGCTTTCCTGCATTCCCTTTTTAGGCTGCGAATGCTGTCATTTATCCAGGGTTGCTTACTAGCTTTAGACGTAGGCCTAACCTTTAGAGGAGCAGTAATATTTAGTGACGACAAGCAGATATGATTGAAGTGATCGACCAGATTGTCGGTGTTGGAATCAGACAGGTGTTGGCTTTGGCTCTGAAAGAATGCGCAAAACTTTGAAACACTTTGTTCATTAAAGAAGCGAGAACACACGGAGCTTGGTGAGGCGGCATGAGTAACAGGCGAATCACAGCTAAAAACAATACATCTGTGGTCAGATATGGTCATGTCCACTAATTCCACAGAGGAAATGCTGACACCCAGGGTAAAAACCAAGTCCAGTGTATGACCACGGTTATGTGTTTGCCCTTTGACATGTTGTTTGAAGTTAAAAGAAGTGGCCATATTTAAAAAGTCAGTTGCATTAACATTGTTGGGGTCATCAATATGAATATTAAAATCGCCACAAAGAACAATTCTGTCATAATTTAAAACCAGAGTAGATAAAAATTCAGGAATTTCTGATAAAAATCCTCCAGGCGGTTTTGGGGGGCGATAAATTATAACAAATATGATAGGTTGCAGCCCTCCAACTTTAAGAGTGAGAACTTCAAAGGAGTTAAATTCATCACAGCGTACTTGATGACATTTTAAATATTTCCTATACACGCTCACTAGCCCACCACCACGACCACTGACCCTCGGTTGACTAAAGCAATCATATTGAGGCGGACACAGTTCAGCTAGCTGGCTATAGTCATTCATTTGCAACCAGGATTCAGTTAAAAACATAAAATCTAGATTTGCAGACAAGATAAAATCATTTAAGATAAAAGTCTTACTTGAAAGTGATCTCACATTGAAGAGAGCCATTTTAAATGAATTTGTTCTGGGTGCTGGAGTTGGTGCAGTTGTCCTAATCCTTAAGAGATTACTATTATTTCTGTGTGGGATGTGCACGTTTCAGTTTACTGGTCTATGCGTGAAGATGACAGGAATAGAAGTCTTTGGAACAGCGCTGGGAGCAGACGGCTTTACATGCCAGCAGGTGGAGACAGTTGTTTGTGGCAGTGAGGCAGAGATCTGTTCAGTGAGCGGTGGTGTGTCCAGGTGTGCTGCATGAATGATTATTCATTCACGTAAGTCATGTGTGGACCGCACCACATGCTGTATGTGCGCAGCTAACATTTCTGAGCTCCGTTTGTTTGGGTGAAGTCCGTCTGTCTTAAAAAGAGGCATTCTTTGCCAGAAAATATTAAAATTATCCACGTAACACACACGATGAGCCCTGCAGGCGGAC
This sequence comes from Micropterus salmoides, assembly GCF_014851395.1. Taxonomy (NCBI): domain Eukaryota; kingdom Metazoa; phylum Chordata; class Actinopteri; order Centrarchiformes; family Centrarchidae; genus Micropterus; species Micropterus salmoides. Next base: position 33,399,399 of record NW_024040928.1, read on the forward strand.
TGGAGCCAGTCGTGGAGACCAAGGAGTCTACTGAAGCGGCCAGCACCGCGACCAACTGTGGGAATGGGACCAGAGATAAAAACGGACTTTCCACACTGCTTTAAAAAGTTAAAAAGACGGTTAAAATCTGATTTTGTCAACTCAGACTGCTGAAGAGCTGTGTCATTTGTTCCAACATGGACTATCACGCTTGTGATGGAGGACGGGAGCGACGGCATCAGGTCCTGGAGTTTTTTTAAATGTCAGCCGTGGTGGATGTTTCTGGCTATGGAGTCACCAATTATTAGTGTGGTTGGGGAGAAAAGGGGACGAGGAGATGCCGGTTGTGGGGTTCCAGAGCAGGACTGAGCAGAATCTGCTTCAATACTGCGTGCGGACTGAGGATGGAGTGTGTGAGCTGCCGAGTGTTGTGTTGGAGTAGCAGTAACAGACCTGAGAGAAGGGCTACCCGATGGTGCAGGGTAGAGACGGCCTCCGGAGAGTCTGAGCACAGCCTCCTTTAGGATTCTACGTCGGGAAGCGGAGGTTTTTGACCGGGATGACGGCCGCCGATCAGGCCCAGCGGCAGACCGGCGGCTCAGTGCAGGAGATGTAGCTGGTGAAGGAGATACAACAGTGTCGGCAGGCACTGTGCGCCGAAAGAGATCCGTATCAGGGAGACTCGAAGCCGCAGGTGCATCAGCTGGATGGACCGGAGTGTCGTTAGACAAGGCTGCATAGCGGTTGGAGAGGCCGATTGACGGAGGAGAGGCAGCCCCATCCGAGCCTCTCTTGCAGCCACGGACCACCACTTCAGCCCAGGTTGACTGATGCTTCGGAGTCGAGCAGGAGGAAAGCCTGGGAAGGGTAGAGGGGTCCCAAAACACGGTGTCCTGGATGTTAGCGGTTGCGCTAAGAGAAACAATCTGTTTGGCTTGTACTGAAGCCACATCCATAAAGCCAGTCAGCAGGGAATCTTTCTCTTTGAGTTCCTCTGAAAGTCGTCGGATGTCTTCCATAAGGTCAGCAATCTTCTTGTTCGCTTTCTTAAGGAGTGTGCAATCCTCATGGGGCAGAGTTATCTCGGCTAGCATAGTCACCGGAGCTTTGTTGCGATCAGTAGCGTTGATCGCGTTTTTACGGTCATCTAGCTTAAAATCCATGTCGGATGACTAAAATCCTTAACCCACGTAAAACTCAAGTTAAAAACTTAAGTTAAATAAAAAGGATATAAAAAAATGTAACGAAAAAGAGTGGATTAAAACTGGATAAGAGTCCGGTATAAGACGGAGCTTCCGACAGGTAGCTACAGACGCCAACGCATGCAAATAAGCATTACTTTATGTCCGTGGTAACAGCAATGGTTTGCCTTTGTGAAATGTAGGCTAAATGTTTCCTGTAACGCAGAGGTTTTCAAGTGTGAGGCGGGCCTCCCCAGGGGGCCACCAAACAGTTTCAGGGGAGGCTCAGTGAATGGAAGTGAAACAATAGCCTATTACATTTGTTATTATATAAGTTATTAAAAGGACAACATATAGAATAGCTGTGTGTGACTTCGTTAATGAGAGAGTTCAGAAATATAGTTTCGGTGTACTGTTTTTCCTACATTACCAGAGTCAAAAACTAAACTGCCTTAGGACTGACCTTTTTTAATCTATTTTGTGTAGTCTGAAGTTACTTCATACAGTGATATTAGGCTATTTTGCCTCAGTTGTTGCCTCAATTGTTGAGATCAAATAACATAATCATGATCCCACAGACATCCAGGAATTGAGCGAAACTAAACAAATAAACTTGGGGGGTTGCACCTTTTCCCAAGATTTGTCTGAGGGGATGCCCAGTCTCAGACTTTGAAAACCCTGCTGTAATTATCACAATTGAAGTGTTTGCAGTTTATACTAATCAGGCCTGCACAAAACGTTATTATAGGCAATAAAATCAGTCTATTGTTGCCGTATTTGTGTTTGGTAGTCATATGTTTAATATCCTTGTTTATATTTGGAAAACAGACTGTAGTCTTTAATTAACATGATTTACAATTGGGTTAGGCTATAATTAAAATAAAAGAAGTGTCTGTCTTGCAATTATCCATAGCCCATGACACTACAATATTTTTGCTTGCTCTGTGCCAACCAATCCAGTCCTTTTTACCAGTGGAAATACATTTAAATGGTCAATAAAACCCATTTAGCCTATTTTGCACTTGCCAAAAAACTGATTCCACCTCCTACTTTGTGACTGAAAGGATCTCAAAAAATGACTTGATTTCATTTATGAGCGTTATCTGAGTTATGGCTGACTATGACACACCCAGTCCTTTTAACCTATTGAAATAGGCCTACCTGTAAAGGGCCAATACAACCAGTAATGAGTAGATTTCCACTTGCAAAAAAGTGATTTAGCCTCGACCTTGTGACTTAAATAAGAAAAAATAGGCAACAAAAGTCTGAGCAGTAGCTCTCTGTGCAGTGTTGAACTGACAATTGGTTTTTTGAACATTTTAAAGACTAAAACCACCTATTGCCAATTGCAGAATGTTGGTGTTGGTTGGGCGCTGTCTGAGCAGTGTCCAAGCAGCTTTAGGCCTCTGTCATGATGACTGATTTCATATTCTAAAAATAAACAACATTCTATATAAACTGTCAGTACTGTAGAGCTCTGCCGTCCATCTCAGTGTTATTAATTAAGAGAAGCTTGTGACAAAAGAAATCAACCCTCCTCAAAAACATATTAAGGCATCTTCATCCCCTAAATGCTTGTTTTTTTCTTGCTTTAAATCTCCGCTTTTCTCTTTGTGTGTAGGATTCATTATGGCAACAGATCGGCTGATCTCAAGACTTCAGGAAGACTTTGGACACAGCCCTGTTGTTGCAAATATGCTTTTTGCTTTTGTCCTGGCTATTGTAGAGAAGATAGTGGAGGTGGAGTTTGCTTGCCCTTGCAATCCTCAATGGAATGGCCTATTTGCATCTGCATTTTTTGTAATTCCGGCCTGTATATCTTTTTTTCTGATGTTGATAATCCATGAATGCAAGTGCAAAAATCATTCTATAAAATGTGTGTACAGCATTCTCCCTCCCTTGGTATGGCAGGTTCTCGTTTTTCTTGATGGCCAATACTTTGTCTGTGCAATGACAGACTGGCCAGGCACATTTGTCTCTGTAGATAACACTTATCTGAAGTGGTGCACACCATCAAATACAACAAGATACTCACCAGAAGAACTCATGGCTCGTTCACACAAGCATTATGCTTTGTCTCAGGTGAGAAAAACATCTTTTGGCACAATGTCAGAAACTGATTTGTAGCAGCATCAGTTTGATTATTGTGTAACCCATTATGTTGATGAATATCTTGGTTTGTCTCAAATCTCTGTCAACTGTCACTTTTTAGGGAATTGGATTTGGTATTCTCATATTTTTCGCCATTGCTCTCCTTGTATATGGGATAAAGAAGTGCAATAAATAAATTAACTTCAACAAGCCACAAGATCCAGAAGGAATACAAAAGACAACACGATGGAGGATGCTGAATAAGTATTTGATGGATGAATATTGGACATGCCTTATTAAGTATACAGAGACAGGAGGAACATCTTCAGAAACACATTTGATCAGAAAAGCACATTACTACATATTAATCCATTCAGTCTGTTCAAGAATCGTTCAGTCTCTTGGTATTGCTAACGGCTTCTTTTTCCCTGCCAACTGTGAGCTTTGCAGGCTCTTATAATCCTATTAAATGCTACAGATTCACCATAAACTGAATCAATACAGTGCACCTGTTGGCTGGGTTGTTTTGGAGTTCTTCTATCCTCTAGATGCCAAACAATAAGCTGAAATACTTCTTTAGGAACATAGACTTTACTGAGAGAAAGATATTTTTTACTCTGACCATGGCCCATCTAACTTCAAACATCTTCTCACTCTGTAACAAATTAAAAAAATTCAACATGTATGCGAAAATGTCAACAAATGTAGTGTTCAGTGTTATTATGTATTTTGTAAGGATTAATTTTTATTTTTTAAAAACTTTTTGTGTATTTTTTATTACTTGTGTAAGCTGCTTTTTCAGCTGATGTGTGTGATAGTCTATGACAGTCACCTGTAAAATACAGATGTTTTGCAATCACAAAGCACGCTACTGTATGATGTGATTTATTGAATGTTTATGTTTGTTACATGGTGCAGACATGGTATTGTGGTATATATGAGAACTGATGCACAGTAAGGAAAACAACAACAAAATCACATTAATTGTGTCGTGCTTTTGTAAATGCTGTTCTACACAAAATGTTTTTCTCTGTGATTTAAGTGTTTGCAGCCAGGACCTGTGGCCAGCCTGTCTGAGGACAGTCAGGAATCTATCTTCTTCGTTTTGTTTGTTTCTTTTTTACATCTCCTTACTAAATCCCAAGTAGATGTATGTACAGTATTTTAATACAACTGTGATAAGTCAAAACCGAGGTCTTTGGTGGGAGGTGTCTCTCTAGTTAGCCTACTTTATGTTTCTCCTGTACCTGCAGTTCAGTTTTTTAATAAACCATCTGTTATAAACATCTACGCAAAATGTTTGTTTTATACATTTTTGTAATCAACCAAGTAAATTGTGTTCATGATTTTAATAATGCTCAAGAAACAATGTTCAAGAAACAAGTAAATTTAAATTGTTACTTCAATATATCAAGATTGGGTATACTGTTTAATTGTGTAGGCTAATATTGCTTTTTACAAAAAAGGCTAGAATGATCAATCTATCCAAATGATCTGTGATTGTCTAATGATAAAAAAACAATTTTCACTTTTAGTTTTGCATTCACAAAGCATTCTATAGCCTAAGTCCTGATTCAAAGCGATTTTGTCTTTTACAAAACATCCTGTCTTTTACCAAGACAGCAGCAACCACATCCTGCACAACAGGATGGTTGCCGCAACGTGCATGCGGTTGTCGGCAGCAGAAATGCACATAAAACTCTGCACAAGACGGTGAATGACAGGCGAGAGAGAGAGAGAAAGAAAAGTGTCTTGAAAAAGCCTCGGTTTAGCTGGAAATTTACAGTGTAAGTTGAATAAAAAGAGACTGCAGCTCTGCAGCTTTTCAAGATTAAAGCGACAAAAACACAAAATTCCACTATCAGTCGACTATAGGCAGGACTTGACGATTCTGATTGACTATGTAAATCCTTAGTTGGGGATAGCCCTAAACCACACTACTAAGTTTTCATTTTAAAACACAGATTTTGCTACATTTGCACTACTCCTCCAGACTAAAATGGTGAATCCAAAGACTTAAAACGGAGAGGTTTGAAAACGAGGCCAACCAACTTTAAAACTCTGGGGTAGTGTTTTAGTGAGGACAAATGACAGACTGAGGACTTTAAAAATGAAGACGCAGATACTCACATCTGGCTTCCTGATTGGGTTTTATGAGTCATGCAAAGCAAAAGCACAAATCTGATGGTGTTTCAGTTTTGGTATTTTTATTAAAATATTTTGTAAATAACACTTATACACTTGTACTGTGCATGTCGCCGTATTTACTTTGCAATGACTCCGAATCTGTTTCTGCAGCCAAAATCTGCGATGAAAATAGCGATTTTTAACAACTAGTAAGAATATTTTTGGACATATCTTTTATATATATATATTTTTGGATATATCTTTTCAATTCAAATTCTTTTGCATAAATACATTAACATTATTAGATTCTTGGGTAGATGCTGAGAAAAGACATCTGGGTCAGCCCTTTCCTGTCACCACATGAAGTTTCGTGAAGATAAAATCATTAACATTCTGATGATAACATGGCTTAATATATTAGTGTTATATATTGTAAATGGATGTTTGGGATTTAGTAAATGATTTTTCTCTGGTTCACCCATGTACAAAGGAGTAGGGGTTATGTTCTTCAAGCTGATAAGTTACAATCGAAGTCACATTGTCATAAGTCACATTGGAAACCCTATCGTGTACAGTAGCCAAGTAGCCTAACCTATAAGCCACCATGCAAGTGAGTGTGAAACGATAAGAAAGAACATTGATGTGTTTTATCAGATCAGGATGCACAGATAAATTAAGCCTGCTACAATTTAGGGTTAAATTAGTCATTGGATAATGTAATCAGTCAGAAACTGTGCACGTCCCCAGTTGCCTTGTTGAAAGCTTCGTTCAATTTCATTGCATTTTTGCCGAATTTGTTCAATCACACTCATTTTGCACCACAGACATGTGGGCTAGTCTAGGCTACAGATCTCTTTCCTCTTCTTGACCTAATCCTAGTGCAGACTAATCAATATTTATTAAGACTAATTAATATTTAACAGCTAATTTGCATCATTGAAGCTATAAAGATGTGAGTTTAAGATATCTTGCATTTGAATAGTTAGGTTTGGACAGAAGTGTGGATGTGACTTTCTGTGATCATGAAGCCAGATGTTACTGTACAGTTTCCCTTCGAGGGAACTCGAACTGCGTCTCGAAGGGCTGAAATCCTGAATGAAACTACTGCAATCCTATTGGCGTTGCTAGAACGGTAGCGTGTGACGGCGTAACTGGAGGCGTATATAAGCACGCCGGCACACCGGACACATTAGCTCTTTGCTATGAAGCAAGGCACTCCAGGCGGGGTGAGGTGTGGCGGACCGACGCAGTGTCTCGTTCCCCTTCTCGGCAAACAAGGGTTACATACGTAACCCGAGACGTTCCCCTTCGAGGGAACTCGAACTGCGACGGTGACGACACTATGGGAACGAGAATACCCATTATACCATGCCTCCGCCTCCGCCTCCGCCTCCGCCTGCCCCCCAGCGTGCAGTAACCTGTAGGCACGACTAAGAGGAGAGCGCACGGGTGCCGGGTAACGGTACCAGAACGGTAGCGTGTGACGGCGTAACTGGAGGCGTATATAAGAACGCCGGCACACCGGACACGCTTTTTTCTATTCAGCAGGCACTCTGGCATGTTTGAGACTACTCAGAATAAAGCAACCACAAGAGGATCTAGTTACCTGGAAGGAGAAGCAGAGGAGATGGCTGGTGAGCAGTTCAGGCAGTGTGTCTTTCCATGCCCGCGCTACATCACGGCTAGGGACACCCATGCCCTGTGTGTTTCCTTTCTGGGGATGCCGCATGCCCAGGCAGCTCTCGAGGGGGCTGCTTGCAGCCATTGCAGGCCCTGCCCCTAAGGGTGCTGAGGTCCTGTGCGGCTCTCTTTTCCGGAGACGGCCGGATGAGTTCTCCCCGTGGCTCGGGCCTCGGTCATGGGGCTCCCAGCGCGACATCTCCGAGGGCATCGGGACTGCCGAGGCTTTTTCCCGTTCCTCATCTGCTGGCTCCGACTCCCCTCTTCCCTGTTCGGGAGCCCGCTTTTTGGCTTCTCCTGCTCGAGGTGTGAGCCCGGAGAGGCTGCAGCTGTCCGGCTCTGAGGAGCTGGATGTGCTCAGCATTATGGAGGAGGAAGACTTCCGGGAGCCGGAGCAACATCATCAGTCAGCGGCAAGCTATGACGAGCTCTTGGAGGTGGTGACACGGGCAGTGAGCAAGCACCAGATTGATTGGCTGCAGGCTGTGCCAGACACACAGGCTGCCAGTAAGCTGGATGAGCGCTTCCTGCGGCGCTGTGCGTCGACACTGCGCCAGTGTCTGCCCTTTTTCCTGGATTTGCATGACGAGTTGTGCAAATCCTGGGGTAAGCCCTTCTCAGCATGACTACTCCCCCACTCCGGGTTTACAGCGACGTCGCAGGGGTTAAGGGTTTCGGCTATGGGACGATCCCCTGGGTTGAGGATGCTTTGGCCAGCTATCTCTCGCAAGATCACACAGTCCTATTTATCATTATTAAGAAGAGCCGGCGCAGCCTACCAAGCCATGTCGCGTGACATCTGCTCTGATGGACAAGGCATACATGGCGGCGGGCCGGGCTGGTGCGAGCCTGCACATGATGGCGGTTTTGCAGGCATACCAGGCCGACCTGCTGAAGGACATGGACTCGGGAGGGGGCCCCTCTGAGGAGGACATCGCTGAGCTCCGCAGAGCTACGGATTTGTCTCTCCGAGTCACAAAGGAGACGGCCCGTGCCATTTGCCGCTCCATGTCGGCGCTGGTGGCCACGGAGCGGCACCTGTGGCTCAACCTGTCGGGCATCCAGGAGAGGGAGAAGACCTTCCCGCTCAACGCACCGGTCGCGACCTCTGGCCTGTTTGGCGAGGCGGTGGACGCTGTCGTCAGCAGGTTTCAGCATGCCAGGACGCAAGCGGAGGCCTTCCAGCAGTATCTCTGGGTCCAGGATGGCGACGGCTGCAGAGAGACGGTCCCAGCCGTCGTCCAGCTCCTACCGCCAGAGCCAGAGGCAGAGTGTCGCTTCTCGGGGTCCCCCTCAGCGCACCCGGGACTCGAGGCGGCGCTCTCGCCCACAGCACCTGACCCTTAAGATGGCCTTTCTCCTCGCTATCACCTCTCTGAGGAGGGTGGGGGATCTCCAGGCACTTTCGGTTTCTCCTCAATGCCTGGAGTTTGCCCCGGAGAGGGTCAGAGCCATCCTGCACCCCTGTCCAGGCTATGTCCCTAAGGTTCCGTCCAGGTTGGCGGGGTCTACGGTGCTGCAGGCGTTTCATCCCCCACCTCATGTGGCGGCGGAGGACGGGAGACTTCATCTGCTCTGCCCGGTCAGAGCGCTGAGTATTTTCACTCTGAGGTCCTCCCGGTGGAGGAAAGCAGACCAGTTGCTGGTGTGCTTCTAAACACACGATCAGCAACTGGATCGTTCAGACTATTTCCCTGGCCTATCAGGTGTGTGGGTCGCCTTCACCTATGGCCGTAAGGGCGCACTCTACTCGAGGCATGGCGGCCTCTAGGGCCCTCCTCGCAGGGGCTTCGCTCCAGGATTTGTGTGAGGCAGCTGGCTGGGCACTCCAGGCAGGGCCACACCTCACCCCGCCTGGAGTGCCTTGCTTCATAGCAAAGAGCTAATGTGTCCGGTGTGCCGGCGTGCTTAAATACGCCTCCAGTTACGCCGTCACACGCTACCGTTCTAGCAACGCCAATAGGATTAGTGTCGTCATCGACGCAGTGTCTCGTTCCCCTTCTCGGAGAACAAGGGTTACATACGTAACCCGAGACGTTCTGCAGTTTATCAATGATGTGTGAACTTCACTGCAGACTGATCCTTGTATACACTGTAAAAAGAATCTTTAAAATTTTAAAGTTTTATTCCTTTTTATTTCACAGTTTTTTTCCTGTATTTTTGAAATACATGAAAATATAAAAAAATTGCAAAAATAAACTGTGAATTTACATGTCTAATGTAAAATAACCTGTAGCTGTGATTAACCATAACATTTCTGTTATTTTAAAAAAATATTGGGTTTTTTAACGTAAACAAAGTGTTACAATACATTCAGGAATTTCCCGTATTTTCACAAACATTATTTTTATTATTTAAAAGAAAAAACTGTTAAAAATAAGTTTAAAACTGTAAAAACATTTCTTAAACTTGGTACAATTAGTAACAGTTAACCGTAGCAAAAAACATTTGTTCTGTAACTTGACATAGATTTTCTTGTTAATTCACAAATATCTTTAATTATGGATATTTGGAAAATAAAAATATTGAATAAATGTTATTTTAATCAGTATATATTGTCTACAAGTATTGTTAAACTGTCGAAACACAGTTTTGATCATTGAAAACAGCCATAATTACTGTAATTTCACAGCTTTTGACTTTTATTATAATTCTTAGATTACAATTTAGATTACCATACTATATAATTGCCCCAAAGTGGTAAAATTACAGAAAGGTAATATTTTATTTATTGTTAAATGACAGGCGTTCACACATTTTAATGTGGTTAAAAAAGAAAACTTCCTGTAAAATTATGGGTTTGTGATGAAAAATCAATTTTAATGCCATTTTACAGATACTTGATTGAAGAGTCTTAGCTATAGGTGTATTATCAAAACCTAAAGTAAACATATTTAAATCCGTTTTTTTCATAATTAAAAATGACTATATGTTGACATTATTTTACATAAATTCATTTATCCTATAATAGAGACCAGAAACCCATTTTGAGTTATTTTGTACTAGGGTTATTTATGAAAGTTTCAGGCTTCCTTAAATTTACTTAATTTGAGCAAACTCAGACATTTACATTTAGCTGACACTTTTATCTAAAGCGACTTACAAGTGAGGTCGCACGTGGATAGGTCACAGTCGGGGATTGAACCCTGGTCTCTCACACCAAAGTCATTTGTCTTATCTATTGCGCCATCACCACCCCACAGAGCTCTTAGAGTACCACCACAATACAAATTCCCACATCTGATACTATTTATAGACCATTTTTTCAGTTCCATGCTAACAACAAATAAGCCACACAAGCAATCCATTTCAGTGTAAAGAATTGTTCTCCTGAAACAAAAGTAGTTTAGTTTTTATATACCTTATTGACAACGTTTTCAGATCTATTCATTAGAAACCTAATTGGGTCAATATAAAGAATATTTTGGATACTGTTAGACACAGCTCCAAGATTAAAGTGCAATCTGAATGTAAAGTAATTGGAAAGTATTTCTTAAAATGCTGGCATTATGCACAATCCAAAGACTTCCCTGGTTTCAATATGATATTTTATGACTTTCTAAAGCAAGTTTATGTATCTGGTAAATGTTTTTCTTGCTGTATGTGTTTCTCTGTGCTGTGCATCCCTGTTCCTTTTCTGTCCTCTAGTTCTGACCCAGGAGTGCTACAGCTGATTGCTGAATTAGGTCCACCTGGCCTTGCAAGGCAGCGTACAACTGTGTGCATGGGAGTTGGGGAAGTCCAAAAGAAGACAAGTGCGAATGTGAAGTTTTTCTTGGCAGTACAAATGAATCCATTTGTTTGCAAGTTTTTGGTATGCAAGCCAAAAGTACATTTTCAGATTCAACTGGCTTTGCACAACAACACCTCTGGATGACCTAAAGAAACCACTTGGGTTCTTAGCTCAATTGGAAAACATAAACAACGGCAAACAAAATCAACAGTATATCTATCCAAGGTCTGCAAGACATTAAGTAAGTTTCCCTTAATAATTGGTATGGTGACCAAATTCTGGAGATGTGTTGATGAGCCCTCTCCACAGAAAGTCTGGTGGCTACATGGCTGCAAAAATGACAGAGCAGATAACCACTCCCCCTCCACCACCAGCTCTTCCATTAAGTGTGAGCAATAAGCAAAAGGCAGATGATCTACACTAGCTTGACGTTCCTTACATCCAAAAAGCTTGACAGCGTTTGATTTACAATATAACTGCATTGATAAATAGGACTGTGTGATCTGACAGTTTACACTATATTACCAAAAGTATTGGGACACCCTGCCCGAATCATTGAATTCAGATGTTCCAATCACTTCCATGGCTACAGGTGTATAAAATCAAGCACCTAGGCATGTGGACTGCTTCTACAAACATTTGTGAAAGAGTGGGTCGCTATCAGGAGCTCAGTGAATTCAAGCTTGGTACCTGTGCAAGTCCATTTTTGAAATTTCCTTACTACTAAATATTCCAAGGTCAACTGTTAGTGGTATTATAACTTTATAAATTATAAGTGGAAGCGATTTGGAACAACAGAAACTCAGCCTTGAATGGGTAGGCCATATAAAATCACAGCGCAGGGTCAGCTCATCTGCAGAAGCTGCCAACTTTCTGCAGAGTCAAGAGCTACACACCTCCAAACGTCGTGTGGCCCTCAGATAGCTCTAGAACAGTGCGTAGAGAGCTTCATGGAATGGGTTTCCATGGCCGAGCAGCTGCATCCAAGCCTTACATCACCAAGTGCAATGCAAAGCGTCGGATACATGGTGAAAAGCACGCCACCACTAAACACTAGTACAGTGGAGACGTGTTCTCTGGAGTGACGAATCACGCTTCTCTGTCTGGCAATCTGATGGATAAGTCTGGGTTTGGCGGTTGCAAAGAGAATGGTATTGGCCTGACTGCATTGTGCCAAGTGTGTAAAGTTTGGTGTGGGGGTGTTTTTCAGGGGTTTGGCTCGGCCCCTTAGTTCCAGTGAAAGGAACTGTTAATGCTTCAGTATACCAAAACAATTTCATGCTCCCAGCTTTGTGGAAACAGTTTGGGAATGGTCCCTTCCTGTTCCAACATGACTGACCAGTGACCAGTGCACAAAGCAAGGTCCAGAAAGACATGGATAAGCGAGTTTGGTGTGGAGAACTTGACTGGTCTGCACAGTCCTGACCCCAACCCAATAGAACACCTTTGGGATGAATTAGAGCGGAGACTGCGAGCCAGGCCTTCTCATCCAACATCTGTCCCTGACCTCACAAATGCCCTTCTAGAAGAACTAGAAGAATGGTCCAAAAGTCCAATGATCACACACACAGCTGATTACCAGTTTTAGAACAGTATTTTGACATTTTTATTAAAGGAAAATCTAGTATTTGCAGGTGTTGTATCATTCTTTTTTACATATATTGATTACATTAACAAGATTTTTATGTGAAATTATATAATAAAACTCAATTAAAGCACTCTACTATAAATTTTAAGCCTGATTATTTGTATTATAGCAGTGTTCAACTATATTTAAAGGTAATTTAATTGTTTTTACAGGTTTATATGTTTTTAATTAAACAATAAAATCCCCAAAAATTGCACATGTAAAATTACAGACTTGTCATTATGGAATATTACCGTATTTTTACGAGTGGGTTATTTACTGTTATTTAACGGTATTTTTCTGGTATATTTCCATTCTTTTACGAGTTGGTTATTTATTGTTATTTTACAGTATTTTTCTGGCGCCCCAGCTGCCGGAATATTTCCGTATTTTTACGAGTTGGTTATTTACTGTTATGTAACTGTATTTTTCTGGCGCCCCAGCTGCCAGAATATTTCCGTTTTTTTCACATATTTTTTTTTTAACAGTGTATAGCCTAGCCTCTGTGAAACATCTGTATCCTCACTGTGCTACATTATTATAAACTATGATGAACTGGTTGTGGGTCACATCTCTCTCTCATCCGCACGCTGTCTCTCCCTCTTCGTCTTCATGCAGTTCTCAAGCATCAGTTCCCTGCTGATGACTATGTAACTGCTGTGGCTGCTTTGACATAGCCTACAGTGTGCTGGTGTTCAAGTTTGCTGTCTGCTGTAGTGTGGGCTACAATGTTCTCAACTTGTTGTAATTTGTTAATAACCTTTAGACATGCTATGTTGGCCATTTAAATGAATACAAAAACATGAATATTACAAGCTAGTATGACGTCATTATGTGGACGGACCTTCTTTCAGTGACCCCAACTGTGACTGACTTCCAACGTCCCTGTCCCTTTAAACACTAAAGTATTAGTATAAAGAAGTTTCAGTTTTTTATGAAGGGAATTGTTTGGATTAGTTCTATATTGTGCTGTCAATGATGCTGAAAGTGCAAATAATGCTTAAGGACGCCACTGACTTCACATTGCTCAGGCTGACTGACGAAAATAGACCCGTTCATTGTCCTTAATTCATTTATTCTCTGACTTTGCATCTTTATTTTTATCTTTATGCAGAATTAAAAATGGCACAGAACCAAGCCTGGATCTCCACAGTGAAGAGTGAATTTGAAAAGAGCCCTCTTGTATCAAATGTGTTTTTTGGCTTCATCCTTCTTTGCTTGGAGAAGTTAGTGGAAGTGGAGTTTATATGCCCACATGGAATGCTCTCTTTGCAGCTGCTTTTTTTTATTTTTCCTGCAGTTCTGGTTTTTCTGCTGATGATAGTATAAGGAATGTCTCAATTTGGCATTTGTAAGAAATTGATCTGTGAACAATATGAAAAGTATGCAGTCATTCTAGTGGCTCTGTGAGGCAGTGCTTTGAGCTAAATGCAAACATGTTAATAGTGACAATAGCAACATTCTGATGTTTAGCATGCATGTCACTGAAAACTGTACTTCATGGCAATTCAAATCAGTGGGAGAAAATCAGTGGAACAGACCAAACTACAGGCCAGTGTTGCCATGGTTTTAGGATGGTAAAAAAAAAAACAACTTAATACAACATTTTGGTTTGTTAACAGTGTTAATTACCAGCTTAATGGAACTCGTCTTTTCCTTGTTTATTCTTTTGCCTGTAGTTTAGGCCATTGGAATGGGGCATATCATATCGTTCACTTTAGGATTAGGAGTATATTTAATCTATAAGTATGACAAAAAAAAGAAGGGCAACTTCACGCAGAACCTGTTCAAGACAGGGACCATCAGGATCCAGAAGCTCCTGTGCCGACAAATAATTAGAACATAGATGGTTCCTGGGATGTGACTTTCCACCTAAAGAAATTAAAAAGAAATGAAAAAAAAAGACAGTGGAAATAGAAGAGGCTAAATGCTTTGAAATGATACATATGAACATAATTATAGAAAACATTTATTTTTATAAAAGTAGAACATCTTTTGTCAAATGTAACTTAAAAAACAATCCCAGTCCCTCTCATACATTTTGATCATCACAATTTGTTACTGAATCATTCATTTATAACTGAAATAAGTAAATTCAGATGTAAATCTTATTTTATATTCTGCCTCTAAAGAATGAACAGAGAAATTCCTTTTGTTTTAAGATTTAAGATATTAAGATTTTTGTGAGTTCCCAATTAAAGGGCTGTAAAATAAGAGTTGTATAAGCAATGCTTATTGTATTTTTATTTATTTTATTGTATATTACATAATGCAAGCAAAAATTGTCAAGCTAAAATTTTCTGTGTCTGTGTAAATGTGGTAAATTTACCGTTACGTGACACTTTGGTCCTTGTGTATGGAAGATTTAAAATGTACACTTTTTAAGTTAAATTTTTTTAAATTATAATATATAATATGTGTTTACTTTTTATGTATGCATTAACTGTATCATAATAACATAAAACATGTTAAATTACAATAATATTACTTTTGTTTTTAATATCTGAAGTAATTGTTTCTAATTAATACATAAGTTTTAACTGAGTATCCACTATTAATTTAAGTAGAATCTTCAAAAATATTTTACTCATCATATTCAGTTATGTTTCCATTATCATCCACATCCATAACTCATATTAGCACCAACATTAATTCTAAAGGTCTATTGTCCAAACAGTTAGGTGGTAAGTGATAAACATCTATTGCATTTATATTTATATGATATTAATATTTGTTACAAAACACATTAACCCTTTATTTTTTATAGTAAGGTCATAAGCCTTAATTTTGTCAACAGACAGCTATTTCTTCACATTTTATGAATCAAAAAGATTTCATCCAGTATTTTTCCTGTCTTTCAACTTTATCAACTTGACACACAAAAATAAATATTGGGTTATTGATAGTGCTTAGATTTCACACATAAAACAAACATTTTATTTTTCATGTCATTCATGTTTAACTTTGTTCCCAACAAAAATAATTCTCCACAACAATCTTACAATTGAAATGCTGGTGAACATTATAAGCAAAAAACTGTAAACAAAGCAGCAATGACATCCACAGACTTGTAAACAAACCAGGACATTTGTTGAACTGTGTCTGCAGATGACAGGCTCCTTTATGTCTCATGACATATTCTATCCAAAACACAGCCTGGTCCAGTGGTTTCATGGGCTGATCTCTGTGCAGCTTTGAGAGTGTCTGCATGTTTTCCCTGATCGAGGAATTGTGAAGAGCTGTCATTAGGGCATCTGCAAAAATGTGTCTATCAAGCATGGCAATATCCACATCACAGCTCCTCCCTTTGCTCTGATTCTGGAGAGGTTATCAGGCTGATCATAGAATAAGGGCAGCCCAACTACAGGAACTCCGTGGTAAATTGCTTCCTGAACCCCATTAGTGCCTCCGTGGGTCACAAACACTCTAGTTCTGGGATGTCCTAAGAGGTCTTTCTGTGGCAGCCAGTTGACCATTAATGTGTTGTTTCCCAGGTTGGCTGGCCTTTGTCCGATATACCTCCACACAACTTCTGAGGCAGTTGGGCAAAAGCTGCAGCAATCTTCGGCAATGTCTTGTGGAAGACTCCCGACTAAAGTTCTAAGGTCATAATTATGACCCCATGATCCAGAACTTGGACAAATCATCCAGGTCGGCAGGGAGGGGCTTTGGGGGCTTGCACTGAAATCCACCTATGTAGACTATATTTGGCATTGTTGGACGTGGAAATTCAAAGACAAAATCGTTCCTCATAAGCCATATGTCAGCATCCAGGAAAAATGCTGAGTAATCCACACAGGGCCAAAGTACCTCTCAACTACCGGTTTGTAATTAGGTTCTGAGATGCATGATAGCACGTACATCCCAATGATATAACTCAAAACATTTTTTACCCTTTGAGGGAAGGTCATCTTATGTGTCAACTCCGTTGAAGTGAACGGAATGTATGACAGAGGTGAGGGAGCAATAAGGAAATGAGCTTCACCTTCAATGGTCCATCTGACATTGAAACAAGAGGAAGTTGGAGCCGACGGGCCAGCATTGCCCCTCGCCGATGCTAGGGTCAGTCAAAACCACGTCATATTTGGCTCGATGTAA